>NW_027069696.1:94913-139125 GCF_002906115.3 Quercus suber | reverse complement strand
TATGTCATCAAAAGTAAATGAATTGTTTGTTGTATTGTTGGTAAGCAGAACTGAGGGTGTGACAAACTTGAGACATCTCACATTAACTCGTGGATTTGTTATGTTGTGAAGCATAAGGTTTAAGTGTTAAATCTATATCTTAGAAACTTTCAGGACACTTGATAGGCACATCCAAATTCACACAAGAGTGTTTTGTTCTTGCCATAGAGTGTTTATTTTCACAAGTAGAATTAAGGCCAATTATCACTTTCATACTAGACTGCTCTGAAGAAAATATATGATACTTTAGTGTTAAAAGATTTATTGAACACTCAAAACAGAATTCCAATAAATTGGAAAATAAATTTGCATAATAAAGCAAAAAAAAAAAAAAAAAGTTTTTCTTCAAATAGATTGGCAATTGTAGCCAAATAAATGACATAATTCACAAATGTGATTTGCCTAGTACCACTCTCTTAAACATTACACAGCAAAGCATCACACCTAGTTAAAAATACATGAAAAAAGCCATCAACTTCCTTTGTAAGAAGATCTAGTCCTTGTGAAAGTCCCTTTGCTCTCCTTGCCAAATCTGAAACGGAATTCTGGAATGCTTCCACTTCAATAGGGTCCAACTAGAAGCTTGGATCATGTCATACAATTTTTTTACACTTCTATCAACTGCTTCGAGCTCTTTCAAAACTGTAAATCTTCCACTTGAATATAAATTTTTAATATCGCTATTAATGCTAATTTGCAAACCGGTAAAAGCTTGAGCCCACATATATTTGTCATCAACATTCAAATCAAAAAACTTTCTTGTAAAACCATAGAAGGCTACAGCAATACCGTCTCCACCATATAAAATACATAGCACTCATTAAAACCATCCATTTGGCTGAGTTCAAAATGTTCAAAATGGTGGAATAGTTTTCAACTCTAGGGTTCTTTGAACTAATATGCTGTCTCCATGCATCAGGTGAAGATCAAGCCTTGATAAACTACTTTGAAGAGCTGGAATCCAAATTGTACAACACACACTGAAGCAAGAGATGACCCTGGTTCAACCTTGAGATTTTAGAGCTAAAAACATTGCATATATTGAGCAAATTCACACTGAATAGGTGGAAGAAGGGACGGGGTAAGTCATGTGGACGACTCATGTCAATGAAAGCCACTGCACAAGAAAGTTAAAACGAGCAGGGATGACATTAGAAAAGCAGCAGAAAAAACATAAGACAATCACCAATTTCCTGCACCATATGAAAATAATTAATACAATTGGCTCATTTTTGCATGCAGCATAAACAATTCCTTGACACAACAGAGAAGTAATCATTTCAGCAAAGATTTTTCTACCAAAAGACCTACCTATGGATAATAACTAGAACCAAACAAAATACTCAATGAATTCCATTTCCATTTCGTGGATACTAGTGCAACTATCATTTTGAATATTTTTCAGATTTTAATAACCCACCAGGAAACAACAACAACAACCATATTAATGTAAAACATTAGAATCTTTGCATTAAAGAAAAGATGAAACAGAGAGGCTAAATTACACCTTGTCCATAACCCAAAAGAAATAATCCCTTGATTTCCTACAAATCATATTCAGACAACAGATCTAGATCCCATAATTTCCATTTTCACAAAGGTAGTCTTATGAACCCAGCTTTTAAGCGCAAAACTAAAACCAAAAAATTGAAAGAGAAGGCTTCCCTTCTCTTCTCCTACGTTTGTTACAAATTTACAGCAAACAATTTAAAAAAAAAAAAAAAAATGAAGATCCAAAACCCAAACCCTCTTCTTGCAAAACAAATTATATACATCACTGGCAAAAGGTTTCAACTTTCAACCATAAATCGCTTGCATCCAAACATATACCATCAGAAATTAAAACAGAATTTATAAAATCATCGAAAATAAAGAGATAGAAAATCAAAATTAAGAATAAACACATACCAAAAGAAAAAACTCATCTAACATTAACATCTATGAATCAGAACCCAGATTAGGCCAATCTGACCCACAAATTTCGTCTGGATGTTACCAAAAGAAAAAAAAATGTTAGCTAACAAAGTATAACTTTCCACTGGATTAGCTTGATCTTGATACCTGAGAATTCTTTGGGATTGTGGGGAAGAAGGAATGGGGCAGGTGGGTGTAGGCTGTGAGTTGTGTGATCCCTGTTTTGAAGGAAGCGCACACGCCGGCGTCGGACTGGGCTTGTCTTCCTTGTGAATTTCTCACCGGTGCTCTTCGCCGGCGTTGGACCGATGTAGGTGTGGAACTTTGGTGGGCGTGGAACTCTCTTGGCACAGGCGCTAGCAAGGGTACGGGTGAGGAGTGAATGGAGAAAGAAAGGAAAAAAGAGATAATTTGGTATTTATATGCTACAGTACATTCACCTCCGCTACAGTACCCGCGTTTAGTTACTTAATCCGTGTTTTTCTAATTATTTGCTACAGTGTTTTCAGCAACAAGTTTTCAGTTTCAGCAAAAATAAGTGCTATCTAAATGGACCCGATATATTCTAAGTTTATATGTTATTTATCTCACAGTAGGTAGGTTCCATAGCTATGTGAGACCCAAATCCTACAAGAGATTTTTTTTTTTTTTTTAATGAGAAGAGAAAATATTGCTTCCGATGAACCTAAGTACCTAAGTTTTTCTCAAGAAAAATTTATGTTTGACTTTGCTACAAGAAAAAGAGAAATACTCGAGGTGCAACGCTTCATTCTCTCAATTGAGGGGACACGTGGTTGCCGGAGCATGTAAGAACTTGTCCAAGAAAAATATCAATTTTGTTATAAAAAGTTTACAATCTACTTCAACCGAGATTGTCCAGAACTTTCACAAGATCAAACTAAGAGGCTGAGTCAAATATTTTATATAAATTCTAATTAGTTTAGAGAGAAACATTTCAAATTTCCTTATATGTTTTTATAGTAGTCTCAGTCAATAAGAGCATTCCAACAAATTTTAAATTGCTTAGAGCATCCGTAGTAGGTGTGGTAAATGTGCCAAATGTCAAATATTTGGCACATTTATCACACCAAACACAAAATGGAGGTTTATGAGATGTGCCAAATCTTAAACATTATACCACATAGCTACAGTATCGTTGCAAATTTGCAACGGTACCGACAAATGTGGCAAAATTTTTATTGTTTTATATTTTCTTTCTCTCTCCTCTCTCTTCATTCTTTCTTCTCTCTTCTCTATCACTCACCGGTTCCCTCTCTCTTCATTCTTTTGGCTCTCTTCTCTATCACTCACCGGTTCCCTCTTTCTTTGACCAGTCCAGGATGTTCACCGGCAGCGACGACGGCGTAGCTCTGACAACGACAGCGCGCTCTGCCATGCTCGATCTCACCCACTTTGACTCTTTTCTCTCTCGCCGAACTCGTCAAGATCTTGTCCGGACCGTGAATCTTGTAGTACGATAGCACACCGATCTCGCCACCGATCTCGCCAGTGGGTTACGATGTGGGTTTTGGGTCGGTGTTGATGTGGGTTTCGACGTGGGTCGGCGTTGATGTGGGTTTCGACGTGGGTTTTGGATCGGCGTTGATGTGGGTTTCGACGTGGGTTTTGGGTCGGCGTTGATGTGGGTTTTAGGTCGGTGTTGGTTTGGCATTTGGGGGTGGTTGTGCTTGGCAATTGGTATTTGCTGGCTTTTTTTTATTATTATTATTTTTTTACCGTATTGTTGGTGGTTTCTGCCTTGCTGGTGTGTGATGGTGGGGTGGTGGTGTTTGCTACCTTGCTGGGCATGTGTGGTGGTGAAGTGGTGGTTGTGCCGGTGGTGGCTGGTCGGTGTTGTTGTTGTTGTTGATGCTGTTAACGGTTAACGAGAGGGAGTAAATAATATATTATTTTAATGTGTAGTATATATTATTTTAATGTATAGAATTGAATGATAAAACATCTGATAAATGAGATGTTGTAAAATGATGTAGTAAAATAATAAAGTAGATTTTTAGTACGGTAAAATGGCATAAATTTTGCAACATCTGATAAAGATGCTCTTACATTGACTTGGCTACCAGCTCAGCATAATAATGGGTGATCTGTTAATGTTTGTTAACGTTGGAAACCAAATTCAAAAATTTTGCAAATTTAAATTGGTGGGTCATGAAGCTCCAGGCTAAAATGTTTGGGCCCACATCAATAAAATAAGTGAGATAATTGTAAAGTTATCCTAGGGTTCTCAACTAAAGGCATATAGACAACAAAACAAATGCTCTCCGGTTAGTGTTTAGCATGAAAATACAAAAGACAAGCCGCGGAAGAAACAAGAATACTATCTTTTTGGTTACAAGTAAAAGCATGGGAGAAATGGACTTGGAAAGTGATAAAGGTATATTTTGTTTTGATTTAATTTTTGTTTTTGAAAGAATGTTTAATAATTTGTGGTGATATACTTGCTTTCAAATAAGACTATATAAAAATGTATTGAATTTGTTGTATTTAAATGATATGAATTTTATAGTCTAGCTAAAGAAAAATATCATAAAGATTTTTTTTTTCATATATAAATGCTTTATTTACTTTTGCTCTTTACAATATATATTGTTAATTTTTTGTTATTGTAATATTTTTTCATTGAGTATCCATAATCGACCCAAAAAGATTTAAGACTAAATTTTTGTTGTTGTTGTTGTTGTTGTTGTTGTTATCCATAGCCAATCCAAAATAAATAAAATTGCTACTAAAACTTTTTTGTTGTTGTTGTTGTGCCTAAACATAAGAGTTTTGTGATCAAGTGTACCATAGGCCTTTAAAAAGACATACAAAATTGTAAACATGGTGCATATTGAGGAAAAAAAAAAATCTAAACGTGATATAATTATCGTATTGTAATTTCCTTAGTATTTTGTTTCTAATATTTATATTTGTCAT
Organism: Quercus suber; assembly: GCF_002906115.3. NCBI lineage: Eukaryota > Viridiplantae > Streptophyta > Magnoliopsida > Fagales > Fagaceae > Quercus > Quercus suber. Next base: position 134,235 of record NW_027069696.1, on the reverse strand, counting down.
AAAAATTATTGTAGTTATTTGCAAACCAAGTGATATTGAAGAAATTGAAGGGCATTGCATGTTTGTTGTATGACTAGAAAATAGTGATGAAAATTTGTTGAATAAGATGATGCATAATGCAGATGGAGCATATACTTTATATAATGATCATGCATTACGAATGGATTTTAGTATTCGAAAAGGAAAGCCTAGGTATTATAATGGGACGAAGAACATAAAGCAACGTGAATTTCTATGTTCTAAGGAGGGGATTAAACTAGATGAATATTTTTGTAAAGAGAAATATTTGAAAAGCAAAGCCTAGGTATTATAATGGATGAAGAACGTAAAGCAATGTGAATTTCTATGTTCTAAGGAGGGTTTTAAACTAGATGTAGATTTTTGTAAAGAGAAATATTCGAAGAGACTAGAGACTAGAACTGGTTGTAAAGCATTTGTCCATCTCAAAGTTGAAAATGGTGTTTGGAGGGTTAGTGCATTTAACCAAAGCATAATCATGAACTTGCACTACCATTAGAGAGGCATTTGTTAAGATCCAGTCGTCATATTTCAGAACCTAAGGCAGATGTAATTGATACCATGGTGAATGCAGGTATAAGTATAAATAATGTTTATTCATATATAACAAAAGAAGTTGGAGGGAGTGAAAATGTAGGCTTTACTGAAAGAGATTGCTATAATCATGTGAATGCACAAAAGATGACAATGATTAGTGCTAGAGATGCTCAAAACTTATCATTTTAAGTCTAAGCATACATTAGATCCCATGTTTTTTTTTTACACAATTCAAGTAGTTTAAGAAAATTACATGATTGATTTTTTCTGGAGAGATGGAAGATTAAGAGTTGACTATGATTGTTTTAGAGATGTCGTGGTATTTGACACTACATACCGTAGTAACAAATATAATTTGATTTGAGCTCCATTTGTAGGTGTTAATCACCATTAGCAAAATGTGATGTTTGGATGTGCATTCCTTTTGGATGAAACCATTGATTCATTTAAATGGTTGTTTAAGTAATTCTTAGACTCAATGGAGGAATCGATTGTCTATAACAATTTTCACTGACCAAGATCAAGCTATGTCAAATGCTATTGAGAAAGTTTTTCTAAATACATATCATCGGCTATGTTTGTGCTATATTATATATATTTAAAAAAAAAAAAAAAAAAAAAAAAACTCCTTCTCGCTTAAGAGACTTAAACTCTAACTCAAAGTTCATGGACTTGTTCAACAAGTGCCAAAATATTGTGATTCAAAATTGGAATTTTAACACACATGGGATCAAATGACACAAAATTTTGATACTAAGAATCATCACTGGCTTCATATGATGTACAAAATTTGACATAAGTGGGGCATTGCATTTACTAAGGATTTTTTCATAGCTGAATTTAAATCTTCCTCGAGGAGTGAGAGCGCAAACCATTTTTTGAATGGTATATCAAATAAAGCAATTAGCCTCACTAAGTTTGTAATTGAATATGAAAACGTATTGGTAGGTATGCATTCGTTGGAGTTGGATGAAGATTTTCGATACAAGCAAGGTGCCCTACAAAAAGTAGTTAAGAAGAGTTGCATTTTGATCATACAGCTCAAGTTTACACCTTAAGATATTCAATATATTTGAAAATCAATTTCTTAATAGTTTTGCAATGGTTTGGGATCAAGTTGATTGCCAAGATATAATGGTGTTTTTGAGGTGAAAGAAGAAAATAGTGAAAGAGTACGCATTGTCTAGTTTGATAATCTCAATAGCAATATTTCTTGTTCTTGTAAGAAATTTGAGTCATTAGAGATTCTTTGTTGTTATGCATTGCGGATTTTTAGTATAAAAAATTTAACTAGAATTCCAAATCAATACATTTTGAAACGTTGGACAAAAGAGGCTAAGAAGGGGACAATGATTTATGAACAAGACAACCATTCACTTAGCAATGATAAAGAGAGAAAGATAGTATGGTGTAATAGCATGATGTGTATTGCTAACACAGTCATATCTAAGATTCAAGGGAGGATAGCCTTAAGAGAATTTGCCAAAAAATGCTATAAGAACCTGATGAAAAAATTGAAAGGTAGTTATCAAGGTTCAAGTTTGGTGCAGATGCAAATGTGGAAGAGAATGAAGCCATACAATGTGACACCATTGATGAAATGCTTTGCTTGCCAAATGAGGTGTCCGTGTTAAATCCCCCATGTGTGAGATCAAAAGGTTTAAGAAATACTAGACTTAAAAGGAACTTTGAGAAGTGCAAGGCAAACCCATCTAAAGATGCATCTTCTTCAAGTAAGTAACTTAAAAAAAAAAAAAAAACTAAATATATGCTACATTTTTATCATTAATAAATATTTTTTGTATATTAAATTCTTAATTTGTGTGTGATTTTTTTATGTACAACTTCATAGGAAAAGAAAACAACAAGCAGTCGAAGAACATTCAAATGTCTCATTTGGTGGCACATTCAATACACTAATCTATCAACCACCTAATCCCTACTCTTATACAAGCTTTACAAGTGCTAACTTATATGGTCGATCTTACTTGCCCTGGACAATGCATTCTAAGTGGGTTTGGGTTACTTGATTTTTGGGTCCTTACAATAACAATAACCATTTACCCCATTAGCAATTTGTTAGTGTAAAAAAAAAAAAAAAAAAAAAACTTGAAGTTCTAGCATTTTCCTCCTTTTAAAGACTATAAAAAAAAAAAAAAAAATCATAGATCTAAAATCTAAAACAAAATATGTAATTCCAAAAAAGTTAGCCCAACTACAAAAATTATCAATTGTGAAGCTAAAAAAAATTAACCCAATCAACCAATTTTACCCAATGCAAACAATCTGGCCCCTTAAAAAATTTTAAACAAAATAATTTTATCCTTACCCAGCAACAGACACATGCATCCAAAAAAAAGAAAAAAAAAAACTCTTAACGACTAAGCTAACATAATTGCATAGGTATCAATTTATTAGATATTGCTATAGACTTTATTTTGAAGTCAACAATAAATCTTTGTGCATTATGGAATATAGACTATCAATTGAAGGTGTAGTCTTCAGCCACACCAAAAGATGGACCCAACCATTCAAATCCTCTGGGCCTTCAAAGGGTATTTCATTGCGTGAACTCATGTAGCATATACGGCTTCTAAGTTCTAACTATACTTAAAAAAAAAAAAAAAAAAAAATTATTTTAGAAATTGTTTCAAATTATGGTGTATAATTACTCTCTAAGTCTTCATTATCAAACAAAGACATGAATTTAAACCACAAACTCACTTTACCCTTAGCCAAATAAAAAAAATGACCCAACTTAGACATACCTCGCTCATCAAATGAAGAGCTTCAAATGACTGACAAACGATTTCCACTCAGTAAGTAGCTACAACTAGATCCACTCTTTGGACCAAACCATCACAAGGAATCATCAAAGTCAACTGTGATGCAGCCATAGGTAACAACTGGTCTTATATCGCGATTGTGGCTAAAGTTTGGAGAGGGACACTAATTTTTCCCTTGCTAAACAATCACAATCCACCATCCCAGTTCAAGCAGAAGCAGAGGCGATAAATTGGGTGACTCATCAAGTAGTGAATCGTAATATTGATGCTGCTATTATTAAGAGTGATTACAAGATATGTGTGGATGCTCTTACAAAGCCTAGCATTGTGGATCCTTGGAGGGTAACAGTTCTAACTCAGGATACCTTAAAACTTTCTTCCTCAACCAGTAATATTTAGTTTAAGTTGACCCCTAGAGAATCTAATAGAGCTGCTTATGTGTTAGATACTTGGTCTCCTAATAACAATTTCTCTGGTTGTTTTGTATTGGGTGCTTCTCCCTCTGTTTTTTGCAAATGTTTTTGAGCAGAAGGCCTAGAATTTCCTTTTTGTATTATGTTTGTGCTTTATTATGGTCTTTTCTCAGTTGATTATCAAATGAAAAAAAAAATCCCCTCAATAATAACACCAAAATAATAAATAAATACATTACCATTTCTGCATTTCAACTATTTCGTTTGATGTACTAGTCACCAAACTAGCACTTACATAAAATGCCAAAGAAACATTTTTAGTGAAAATTTATTAAATACAGCTGTAGACTTTATTTCCAAATAACAATATCATACTCATGGTCTCGTAGACCCAACCATTCAAAACCTTGGAAATAAGTGGGCCTTGAGAGGATTCTTCATCACCATTGTGAACTCATGCTTCTCTGACAAATCAACCTCATCACCATCAACAACTTTCCACTCAAAATTCCAAACCAAATTGGCCACAAAATACTCCAAATGAAGTATTGCCAAACCAGAAGCAGGACAGATCCTCCTCCCCGCACCAAATGGCATCATCTTAATCTCTCTGCTTCCAGTTATATCAAACGCTTCTCCTCCTCCTCCACCATCATCACCACTCAAGAATCTCTCAGGCTTAAACTCCATAGGATCTTCCCAAACCCTCGAGTCCCACCCCATTTCTGCCACCATGAAATTCAAAGTAGCATTCTTTGGTATCAAATACCCATCCAAAACCATATCCTCAGTCACTGCATGTGGCAACACAAAATGCCCAGGTGGGTGTCTCCTTAAACCCTCCAACACCACTGCTTTCAAATAAGGAATCTTATTCAAATCCTCTTCTTTCACATCCTTTTCTCCATCACCAACAACCCCTTTAATCTCCACTAAAAGCCTCTCTTGGATTTGCGGGTATTTCACCATATTCGCCATAATCCACTCCAATGCTGTTGACGTAGTATCCGTACCCGCGTCTAGAAACTCTGAACACAAATTAACCATTTCCTTATCTTCAAGCTTCCTCTTTTCCTCTGGCAGCTCCAAATCCAACAACGTGTCCACATACGACACAACAAACTCATCGTCATTTTCTTTGTCTTCTTTCATTTTACTCTGTCTCTCTTGCTTCACTTTCCTCCTTGCTTTAATCAAAGGAATTAACTCATCATCTTGGTTTTTCCGAAGTTGAAACAACTCTTCCCAACGCTTGCGAAATAAAATCCTTCCAATACTGGGGAAAAAATTGAGTATAGCAAACCGACTAGAGCTCAAAAGCAAGCGACGTTCAACCTCTTCGATTTTTCTAATCTCGGTTTCACCGAGTTTGTCTCCAAAACACATAAGAACCAACAAACAAAACATGGAGTATTGGAAATGGTCTTTAACAACGGATTCAGTGTTGGAGCGAAGGCGATTGAGGAGAATATCCAAGACCCACTTGCGCGCGTGAGAATAAGATTTCATACGCGAAGGGTGGAGAATCTCTGAAGTTAGATTGCGGCGAAAGAGTCGCCATGTGGGACCATAAGAAGCAGTGTTGATGTTGTGTTTGTTACTAGATACGATCACGTCTGTAGGTGGAGGAGCTGGGCGGTCAGCGAAAACTGCACTGTTTTGAATAAGAGCTTTGTGAGCGAGAGAGCGGTTGGCAACGAAGATAGCTGGGTTGAAGCCTATGTAAATGGTGATGATGGGTCCGTACTTGGCATGGAGTTTGCGGAGGGTGAGTTCCAATTCGATGAAGGGTTTGCGGAGCCATAGGAAGTTGCTGAGTATTGGGATGTGTAAGGGTCCTGGAGGTAGCTTACTGTGATTTTCAGAGACTTTGTTGAAAAGGAGGGATTTGAGGAGGGCTGAGATACAGAGAGAGATGACGATGATGAACCAGACTTCCATGTTTGATTGAATAGGAGCTAAAAAGGGGCACCCTTATTAGTCAAATATAAGTGAAAGAGGACAGAGGGGAGCAAGAAAACCTTATGTTTGACTTTACTACAAGAAAAATATCAATTTTGTTATAATAAGTTTACAAAGCTGCCTCAGGTGAGATTGGCCAGAACTTTCGCAAGATCAAACTAGGAGGCTGAGCTGATGATCTCAGCTAGAAAATTCCTACTGGTGGCGTCTTTCAGCTTTCTTTTAAAATATATATTATTTTTGTGTTTGCGTGATCTAACAAGTTTACCCTTTTTTTTTTTTAATATTAAAACGTTCATCCTCTGTCAGTTGTGTGTTAGACTTTCATTTCATATAACCTCAAGTTACTGCTAAAAGATTAGGTTATTAGGTAGTGATATTCTAATTATATAATGTATTATAAACATATTTAATAAGTATATTATTTTTTTTTTAAAAACCTTTTTTTTCCTTTAAGATTGATTATTTATTTATTTATTTTAAATACAACTAATATAATTACATCACTTTAAACTTGTACATCTTTTGAAAGACAATTACAGAAGAAAACTGGCACATATCTACTGGACCATACTTGATAGTTGATAGGGACTTAAAAATAAAAAGTTAGCATTCTTAGCTAGCCAAATATGAACCGGACCATTTCCTTCTCGAAGAAGAACTCAACAAACTCACTTTACTCTTAATTTAATAAAAAAATGACCAAATTTTTTGGTTTTTCTATCTTTACCACCTTGGTCCCACTAAAATATCCCTTATATACAATTTTTTTCATAATTAATTTATAAATTGTTAAGTTGACTTACCAGTAGAAGACATAATCTATTTATATTCTATATTTAAATATATCTAAAAGTATATCATTTATTATTGTTATGTTATATTTGAAACCATGTCATTACTATTTTCTTTCCAACTTTTCTTATAATTTTATTTTTATTTTTATTTTTATATTTACTCATTTAAAGAGAATTAAAAACTCCATTATTTATTGAACAACCTTTCTCCCTTCTTTTTACATTTTCCCAACTTCTTGTTACAATTTCTTCAACATTTCTTCATCTCTTTTATTTTTTCATCTTCCCATTACTCTCTACCTTAATATCTATTCCTCTATTTATTTATATTATTTTATTTTGATTCTTCTTATTTTCATACTCTTACTATAAATTTGTCATTTTCTCTCACATTCTATGCATAGTTTTTCCACACAAAAATATGCATAAAATGGAAGAGAAAATGAAAAATTAATAATATATATATTTTTTTTCATTTTTGGTGAATTTTTAATTTTTCTTGTATCTCTACTTTAGGTTGATAAATTTTTATGTTTTTTAGAATTTTACTTTGGATTGATGCGATTTAGTTTTGTGTTTTAAGTTGTTTTCTTTTTCGTTCTCTTTGATTTTTAAATATTATCCTATTGCATTATAAAGATATTGTATAAGAATATAATGTTATCTATTACATACATGACTTGAATAATTTTGTATTTATTGCTATATATTTTATTTTTGCTTTTTTTATTATCATCTTATTTTATTCAACATTTAAATTAAGCCGTATTCTCCTATAATTAAATTATTTATATTTTTTTTTAATTTTAAAAAAATATACATATAATATTTTAATTAAATTCAATACATAAAATTGTCCTTATAAGACATTAGAATGCAACAAAGGAAAAATGGAATACAAAACACATGCCAATTTAGAAAAACTAAATTAAAAAAAATTAATGATACAAGAAACTGATTCACTATTATATCAGTGCTTCAAAGCAAGATACTTCCCACGGTCTACCTTTCTTGATGCTGTTGAGTCACCAAATAACTCTTTTGTTTGGAGAAGCATCATGGCAGCACTACCAATTCTAAAATCCCGGCTATTGTTAGACAGTGGGAAATGGCTCTTCAGTTCGAGTTCTTGCGGATAAGTGGATTCCTAATTAGCCAACTAACAAAATCATTCATTCGGCCAATGGTGACATAGATGATTGGTTGGTTTCAGATCAAATTGACCATGATTTACACTCGTGGCAGACTGATGTTGCCATGACCATGTTTCATAGGGAGGATGCTGAAGCATTATGCAAAATTTCATTAATTTGGAGATATGTGTTGGACTCCATCATCTGGCTTCACAATAAAAATGGGATGTTCACTGTCAAATCAGCTTATAAGGTAGCAAGGCAAGTTTTGAAGGGCGAAGATTGGGCTGAAAGCTCCAATGGATGTGCTGGTAAAAATGTATGGGCTGCATTGTGGAAGCTTAGACTCCCAAACAAGATCAAGGTGTTTGGATGGAGAGCATACCATGATATCCTGCCTACATGGTTGAACCTAATCAAGCGACAGATTATTATAGAGAATGGATGCCTGATTTGCAGCATATTTCCGGAATCAACCATTCACGCTTTGTGGCAGTGCGTTGCTGCACAAGATGTCTGGGCCAGGAGCATTAAAATTGTTAGAAATACTGAATCGTAGTATTATACTTCTTAATGAAGGAATATACATGCGTGCCTTTATATAAGAGGCATATGTGTGTGGTACAAGTAAGCATATGTGTGCGGTACAAGTAAAGTGTAGTACAAGTACAAGTGTGCTATAAAAGTAAATTAGCTGGGCCTAAAGCCCATAACATAATATACATTAACAGCCCCCCTCAAACTCAAGGTGGATGTGAGACTAGCTTGAGGTTGTCAACCAAATCACGAGTGCGTCCCTTAAGAAGTGCCTTGGTGAAGATATCTGCAAGTTGATCTTTGGAGGAGACGGAGAAAAACTTGAGAGCACCATGGACAAGATGAGAACGGATAAAATAACAATCAATCTTGATGTGTTTAGTCTGTTCATGGAAGACATCATTGTGAGCAATATAAATGGCACTCTGGTTGTCACAATAAAGGGGAGTAGCAGAGGATGTGGACACACTCAAATCCTTAAGAAGCCATCGTAGCTAAAGGAGTTCAGATGTGGTACTAGCAAGAGCACGATATTCTGCTTCAGTACTAGAGCGAGCCACGAAAGTTTGTTTCTTACTTCGCCAAGAAATCAAGGAGGAACCAAGGAGAAAGCAATAACCTGTAGTGGACCTCTGATCAGTGGGATCTCCTGCCCAATCAGCATCAGAGAATGCACGGAGTACAAGAGGAGACTGAGCTGAGTAGAAAAGGCCATGGAAGAGAGTGCCCTTCAAGTATCGTAGAATGCGCAGAACAGCAACATAGTGACTCGATCGTGGAGCAGACAGATACTGGCTCACCTGATGAACAACATAAGAAATGTCTGGACGAGTAACTGTGAGATAAACTAGGCTGCCAACCAATCGTTTGTGGATTAGACAATGGTTTCTCCCCCCCCCTGAGGGTGTCAAATGCGCATTAAGTTCAACTGGAGTGTCAACAGTCTTGCTGTCAGTGAGTCCAGCTCGAGATAAAAGGTCAGATGCATACTTGGCTTGAGTAATATAAAGACCATCTATGGAATGAGTGATCTCAAGACCCAAGAAATAGCTGAGATGTCCAAGGCCTTTCATCTCAAACTGCTGACAAAGAAAATCCTTAAGTTCTTGAATGCCACTGAGGTCATCACCAGTTATGATCATATCATCCACATATAGGAGAAGCAAAATGGTGCCTTTATCATTGTGACAAAGAAATAAGGCAGAATCATAAGGAATGGCAGTGTAACCCAAGCAAAAGATGGTGGAGCTAAACTTGGCAAACCAAGCTCGTGGAGCTTGTTTAAGGCCATAAAGTGCACGTCGAAGGCGACAAACCTTGTTTGTTTCAATAGAAAGACTAGGAGGAGGTTGCATATAGACTTCTTCATGCAGATCCCCATTAAGGAATGCATTTTTAACATCCATCTGAAAAAGGTCTCATTTACTAGCAGCGGCAACAGCTAAGAGGGCACGAGCAGAGGAGATACGGGCAACTGGAGCAAAAGTCTCTTCATAATCAATCCCATACTCTTGTGTAAAACCTTTTGCAACAAGACGAGCCTTGTAGTGCTCGAAGGACACATTAGAGCGAGTCTTGATCTTATAGATCTACTTACAACCAACCACAGACTGACCAGGAGGGAGAGTAACCAGATCCCAAGTATGGTTTTAGGTTAATGCATCAATTTTCTCTTTCATTGCAATCTGTCATAAAGGGTCAGTAGAGGCCTTACGATAGGTTTGAGGCTCATGGAGTGTAGCAAAGGCAATGTAACAATAATAGCCAAGTAAATGTACAGGAATGGATCTTACTCAAGTTGAGTGGTGAGGTGGAATGTCTTGTGGAGGATCATCAGGCGGAGTAGGAGCAGGGGACCCAGGCGGAGTAGGAGCAGGGGACCTAGGCTCAAGGTGGAGTAGCTTGTCATCAACCTGTTCATCTACAACCTGTCTAGGAGAATCATAAAAAATATCTAGAGATTGAATAAAGAAGTCCAAAGGAGGATCAAGAGTATCTGTAGAAGGAACAGGAGACTTATCTGGAAAGATTTCTAAAACAGAGGAGTTAGTTAGGGAAGAACGAAAGTGAGAGAGTTCAACAACCAAGCGGTGTTCCCAAAAGACAACATTATGGGAAACACGAAGACGATGAGAGACAGGATCATAGCACTGATATCCTTTTTGAGTTTCGCCATAACCAAGGAAACAACAAAGTTTAGATTGAGGCTCAAGTTTGTTGTGCTCATGAGGCTGAAGAAGAACGAAACAAGCAGATTCGAAGGAGCGAAGGTAATGATAGTCAGGGGGTGACCCAAAAAGGCGCTCATACGAAGTCTGCTTATGGATGACAGCGGTTGGAATGCGATTAATGGCATGAACAGCATAAAGAGCGGCTTCACCCTAAAATGGGGCAGGAACTTTGGCAAAAAGGAGAAGAGTATGGATAGTGTCAAGAATATGACGAAGTTTTCTTTCGGCTCGACCATTTTGTTGAGAGATGCTTGGATAGGTTCGATGATGTACAATGCATAGGAATGTAACAGAGCTTGAAAAGCATATTGAGTATATTCAAGAGCATTATCAAATTGAAAAGTTTTGATATGTTTGGAGAATTGTGTTTCAACCATTTTTGCAAAGTTACTGTATATTGGTAAGATTTCAGAACGAGATTTCATAGGAAAGATCCAACTATAACGAGAATAATCATCAATAAAAACAACAAAATAACGAGATCTATCAATACTAGTAACAGGAGAAGGTCCCCAAACATCAGAATGAATTAACTCAAAAATACTATTAGAGATAGATTCACTGTTATTGAAAAGTAAAGCTGGCTGTTTTCCTAATTGGCATGAAGTACAATTAAAATTGTCTTTAGACACAGAACCCAACAGACCCTTAGAAGCTAACTATTGTACCTGAGTAGATGGGGCATGACCAAGACGAGAATGCCAAAGTGTGAGAGAAGGTAAGGAAGAAACTGCAGCAGTAACAGAGACAGGAGCAACAGGTGGAAGATGAAGATTGTCCACAGGAAACATATACCCAACCCTAGGATCGGTCATATGCTCTTGCCTCGTCCTCGGATCCTACACAATACACCCAGAATAGTAAAAAATAAGGCGATATCCTAGTTTAGCTAATTGTCCCACACAGCACAAATTATAGGATAGGTTAAGTACATGAAAGACCGGAACAGAGAGATTAGAGGTTGAAACAAAACCTAGACTATTCCCATGCATGGTGGAACCATCAGCTATATGAATATTAAGAGGATGTGGTGCAGGGTCAAGTTTGGAGAATAAGGATGAGTGAGGTGTCATGTGATTGCAACAGACAGAATCAAAAAGCCAAGTTTGAGACTTACTGGGCAGAACTGAGAGAGTAGTGGAAAGAGATGCATTACCAGCCATACGAACAGCCTAAGCTATAATCTCCTGTAGTTTAGTGGGGGAGAGGTTGATAGTGGATCCAAAAGACTGAGACTCAGCTGAAATGGAAGGCATCGGCGGAGTAGGCTCAGTATTAGCAACAACAGTAGTAGATTTGTTGCGACGGTAACAAGTCTCAATGGTGTGGCCAGGAGGCTTGCAATAATTTCAAAACTTCTTGTTGGTCTGCTTGCGACAATTGCTAGAGCCAGAGGAATCACCTAATTGCTGAGTTTGCTTAACAGCAGGAGCAGAAGGAGTAATAGCCAAAACATTGAACTTATTCTAGGCTTGAAGGGTTGCAAGCCGAGCTTCTTCTCTAACCAACTCGTTTACAGCAGTATCAAGAGAGGGAGGAGGACTGCGATTAAGAAGCTGACCTCAGATGGGCTCAAAGTCCTTGTGAAGTGACATCAGGAATTCATAGAGATGAAATTCATCTCTAACTGTAGCATATTGCTGAGCATCCTTTGAGCATGCCTAAATTGGATAAGAAAGGTCAATTTGGTCCCAAATGAAGCAAAGCTGATCATAGTAGTCATTGATGGATTGCCCTGGTTCTTGTCGAAGTTGATGCAATTCAACTACTAACTAATATTTTATGGATCCGTGAGTAGTGGAGTACCTTTTAGCCAACATATCCCATGTTGATTTTGCATCATCAAAGCTGCCCAACAGATTGGAGATGGAGGGAATGGAAGTGTTCCGAATCCATGTGAGGATCATGTGGTTGTGACTATCCCATTCAATCTTTCGACCAAGGAAGATAACATCTTCTTCACTTGCTCCCTTGACAGGAATGGTAATTGCACCAGTACAGTAATGCCAGAGCATGCGACCCTTAAGAAAACTGGGCATAGCTTGAGACCAAGATAAGTAATTCTTGTTCCCCTCCAATACAGTATTGATTGGGTGAGGAAGAAAAACATTCTTTTTATCCATTTAGAAACACAATATGCAAAAATAGACTGCCAAAATGAAATCTATGCGAAAAACTGGGTAAAGAGAACAAGTCAACACTGAAAAGTCAACGGTTAGCATAGATGACATCAGCAGGATGATGTGGTGCTGACGTCAGCAGGTGGCTGGATGTTGACGTAAGCTAGGACTGACGTGGCACTGATGACGTCACAGGTGACGTCAACTTGAATTGAGGACGGCGCGTGTGGCATAGACATAGAAGCTTCAGGCGGCGCGTGAGGGCGCGTGGGCTCTCCGATGACTGCGAGGCTTTCACCGACGGGTAGATCGTTCCAAGAAGATCTCAGTGATACCTCCAGAAATATGATTGGAGCAATATTCGCGGCGGGATGACACGTGCAGTGATCTTGTGCGGTGTTGGAGTCCTCAACGATAGTGGCTGCAGGTCCGGAACCCGAAGACAACGATTGGAAGACGTCGGGGGTTCAATGGCGAGAGGCTGCGACGACTGTTGTGATGGCGGAAGCGATGTTGAGAGTGGAGTAACACCAATAAAGATAAGACTACTAAGAAAAGGTCAGAGCAGAGGCTCTGATACCATGTTAGAAATACTGAATCGTAGTATTGTATTTCTTAATGAAAGAATATACATGCGTGCCTTTATATAGGAGGCATATGTGTACGGTACAAGTAAAGTGTAGTATAAGTACAAGTATGCTATACAAGTAAATTAGCTGGGCCTAAAGCCCATAACATAATAGACGTTAACAAAAATATTGCAAAGGGGCAGATTTGGTCAGGGCGATATTCTTCATCTCTTGGAATATCTATTGGACCGAATATCATTGGAGGAGATGGAAATTTTCCTGAATAAGCGAGTAGTAGAGTTCCTCGAGGAATATCAGCAAGCTCAAGTACACTTAACTACGAGACTGGTTTTGCAGACTAGCAGGGTGGTATGGAAACCACCTCCAGATTCGACCTTTAAGTTAAACTTCAATGCAGCCATTTTTTCGAAGATGAACAGGTCTGGATTTGGTTCTATAGTATGAAATTATAGGGGAGAAGTAATGGCAGCCATGATTGCCAAGGGGCCAGCAGTGAGCAGTAGTGATGAAGCAGAGATGTTAGTGTGTAGAAAAGCTATTGAATTTACCATTGAGGCTGGCTTTTCTAAGGTTGTTATTGAAGGGGACAACGTTGATTTCATACAAGCCATTTCATCGCCATCAGCCAACCTGTACCTGTTAGGAAATGTGGTGGCTGATATTTGACATTTAATCTGGGGTTTACATTGGGTGAGTATTTGTTGCACAAGGGGAGGTGGAAATAAAATTGCTCATGTGCTAGCACAACATGCTAGAAATATTGTAGATAATTGGATGGAGGATTCTCCTCCACAAGCCTTAGAAGCCTTGTATCAGGATGCTATTCTTTTATGCATGAATGAATTTTCTGTTTTCAAAAAAAAAAAAAAAAAAACTTTAGAGGATTAGAGATAGAGAGAGAGAGAGAGAGAGAGAGAGAGAGAGAGAGAGAGAGAGAGTTATGGTAAAGAAAAAAGAAACAATACAAAGTTAGATAAAAGAAAAAGAAAGAAATAAAATGTCAATCATTAACCATGAATTGGAAAACAGAGAGGTTGTTAGGAAGAGTAAAAAACAAATAAAAAGTGACCATAGAAAGGACATTAAAAACTTTATAATGTAATAAAATCAACCATTACATTCACTTAATTAAATCAATAATCAACATTAAGTACAATCATACAAAATTTAAATCTAAAACTAATCAATCTCTAATCAGGGTAACCATATTTTGTTTTTCCTTTTTTGGGAGAATGGTTACCATATTTCCTAACGTAACTAAAAAGAAAATGTTCTCTAGTATATTATACAAATTGGATCTCAAAATTGGTGGATGCATATTATGATGGCACATTCATTTTCAAAACATTATACAATGACATGTGTCAACTTCCTATATTTAATGGATGAGAATAACTTAGGTCTGGAGCTGGCGTAAAAGACACCCTTTGCGCCAACTAGCCAGTTCAGCCAACAAATTTAAACTCAATACACCTTATTACACACAATTATAACCCAGTTAAAACCCCAAATATTCCTCAAATATGTTCAAAGCATCTTCTCCAAACGTTAAACCAAAGGCAGACTCTCCTCTTCCTCCTCACACCGGAGCTCCATTCCTCCATAGTCATCACCGGAGTTGTTTTTGAAGCTTGAAAAAGATGCCGATTTGCCGTTAGTCTAGTGTCACAATCTCATGGTTTGTTTTCTCATGATTTGGTGGTTTTCCCTTATTTTAATTTCGAAATATTAATGGGTTTTTGGGGTTTTTTTGGATGTCAATTTGTTGACATAGTATGGGTTTTTCTGTTTTTTTGATTGGATTCTTAAATGTAATTCGAAATAGTCTATACTCTTCAAGTGCATAACACATTTTAGATGTAACTATAAATTTTCTGGCAAAGAACAACACTTTATATACAATTTATAAGATCTAGACTCAAGTGACTATTAATTTATTATTTTTTAATAAAATTATTCTAAAATCTTAAGTGGTGTATTGTAATCCAAATTCTTCATCTAATTCATCCAATCCTTATTTTTTTTTTTTTTTATACATATGGTGTATTAAAAAAATAAAGTAGCAACTTTCTTATTTCTTATTACTACACTACACTTATTTAGTTGGTTTTTTTCTTTGAGAGGTAAATTTAATTGATTGGTGCCATACAACTAAAACCTACAGGTGTGTCTATCTAAATATTATCAACAAAGCCTAAAATAATAGGATAGAAAAAAAAAAAAAATCTAAAGCATAAACTATTAAAATGTGTAGTTGCGACATAGAAGTATAGCTAATCCCATGAACTAAAAAAAAAAAAAAACAATTTCATTGGGAGGATATACAGACGAGAAGGATTTGTTATCTATTTTTTTTTTTCCAAATATATTTTGTTTTATTTTTTTTGGATAATGTCAAATTTTTGGAAACAAAAAAGAAAAAGAAATAAGAAGCTAATAACATTAATAAATAACAACTTGATTTTTACGGTATAACAGAAAAAAATTGTAATTAACGTTAACAAATTGATTTTTATTGTACTTGATTTTAAATTAATTGCTTTTTTTTTTTTCTTTCTTTGCCTATATCAACTTCTTCACAATTTAAAATTACTGTTTTAAATGGAAACAACTTCTTATCAACTTTTTTTTTTTTTTGGTTGAAGTTTATCGTGATTGGATAAATATAGGAATGATTATGGATAATAGTTTTATTATATCATGACTCTCATCTTTAGATTTTCAGGTCACTATAAATGATAATGCTAGGTTCATGTTTATTTATTTATTTATTTTTTATTAATAATATTTTGAATGTCCAAGTATCTATCATTTTTTAGGGCTATTTCTTATTTGTTTTTTGTTTTTCTCTCAAATTCAAAAAGTAAATTCCCATTTTTTTTTTGTTTTTTTATTATTCATGCTTTGTTTTTTTTTGGCAGGGAGTTCCTTGAGGTTTCAAAGCACTTGATAAAACAATACTCTTGGTATTGAGTTTTTCTCAAAAAAATTTCTTGAAGTTTATATTTACACATTTGGTTTTGATAGGGTGAAATTCAGTGCCTCCTCCCTCACTTTCAAAGACAAAAATTCAATTCTTATGTAAGTTTATCTACTTTTATTTTTTAATGTTTAGTAATTTGGGTTGTTCATAATTCTTAACTATTACATTGAGGTTGAATTCAAGGTTTTTCATTTAAATATGTGTTTTACATATGCAACCTCCCTTTATATTTTTTTAGGCATCTCCTTTTATATTAGTTGCATAGTTATTTACCATATTCCATTCAATTAGTTTTGGCCATATATATGATTTTTTTAATAAAAAATTAATCTTACAGAATATGCATTCATTATATGACTTAAAGTAAAAGGTTACTTTATTTATAAAAAAATAGAGTAAAAGATTACTTTATTTTTATTATCTACTAGTTAAAGGCCCGTGCATTGCACAGTTTTATCATAAACTTATATAATATATATTTTATTTGATAAACAATAACAAAATAAATAATTATTATAATAACAAATGTAATAAAATGTATTGGCATAATAACAATCAAATATAAAATGATAACACCTAAAATAAATTATTATTTTGTAACATACCAATTGTGTTCTAATGAATATTTTGTATTTTTTGAGAGATTGTTGAACACCTCTTTATACACAATATTTTCTAATACTTGCATGAATAAGATTATCCTTAAAAAATGAGAATAAACTTATCAAGAAAATAAAATTTAATTGTATTTGAAGATCTAAAAGTAATTTTATTACTTTATTTTAAAACTTACATTCTCATCAAGCAGCACCAAATCAACACTCATAAGTTCATCTGTCATCACTTAAATGTTAATCCATTTGCCACTCCCAAAAGGCAACCTCCTCGACGTTCATCCAGGGAACGTTTTGATGCTGTTAGAGATGAGGTGAAGAAACTAAAACAGGCGAGGGCTATCAAGGAGGTATTTTACCCTGAGTGGTTAGCCAATATTGTGGTGGTGAAGAAGAAGAGTGGGAAATGGAGGGTATGTGTGGATTTCATGGATCTGAATAGGGCTTGCCCAAAGGATCCTTTCCCTATGCCTAGAATAGACCAGCTGGTGGACGCAACCGTAGGCCATCCCCGAATGAGCTTCCTAGACGCCTTTCAAGGATACCACTAAATATCACTAGCCCTGAATGATCAGGAGAAGACAACTTTCGTAACTCTCGTAGGAAACTACCACTACAAAGTGATGCCCTTCGGTTTGAAGAATGCGGGGTCTATCTATCAAAGGATGATGGCTAGGATGTTTGAACCACAGTTGGGCAAGAGCATTGAAGTCTATATAGTCGACATGGTGGTAAAAAGCAAGGTAGTGTCCGAACACTTAAGAGATCTCGGGGACATATTCAAAATCCTGAGGAAACACAAGCTGTGACTCAACGCTTCCAAGTGTTCCTTTGGTGTGGGATCAGAAAAATTTTTAGGCTACATGGTAACCCATAGGAGAATTGAAGTTAACCCTGACCAGATTAAAGCTATCAACAGTTTACAACTTCCTCGGAATCCCAAAAAGGTCTAGAAACTGACCGAAATGACCGCCGCCCTGAACCGGTTTATCTCTCGGTCAGCGAAGAGGTGCCGACCCTTCTTTCTACTGATGAATAAGTGGAAAGGATTTGAGTGGACTGAGGAGTGTGCCTTAGCATTCCAACAACTTAAGGATTATCTCTCTCGGCCTCCTATCATGTTCAGCCCTGAGGTTGACGAAGTCCTTTTTGCTTATATTGCTATAGCCTTTCACGCCGTGAGTTTGGTCCTGATATGAGTTGATGGTGGTACATAAAGGCCAGTCTATTATGTGAGCAGGTCACTACATGAGGCCGAGATCCGCTACCTGCTACTGGAAAAAGCTATTCTAGCAGTGGTACATGCCACACGCAAACTCCCTATTACTTTCAGGCACACACAATTATCGTCTTAACTTAACTTCCTCTTAGAGCCCTGTTACGGAGTGCTGATTACATCGGGAAGATCACTAAATGGGTCACAATCCTAGGGGGTTTCGACATCAAATACATGCCTTGCACTTCTGTCAAGGGTCAAATCCTTACGGATCTGGTAGCCAAATTTGCTAAATCCCCGTTAGAAGAAGAAACAAAAACACAACACATGGATGGAAAACTGGTTGGCATGATCTCCCAGCAAGGCCCCTTATCCTGGAAAGTGTACGTTGATGGTGCAGCAAATCAGAAAGGTTCCAGAGTAGGGTTAGTGCTGGTATCCCTCGAGGGGATCACCATCGAGAAATCATTAAGATTGGGATTCTCGGCCACCAATAACGAAGCTGAATATGAGGCTCTGTTGATAGGAATGACCATGGTGTGAAAAATGGGCACAAAGGCCATAGATATGTTCTCAGACTCCAGATTAGTTGTTGGACAAGTCGGAGGAGAATTCAAAGCGAGGGGTGAGAGAATGCAGGCGTACTTGAATCAAGTTAGGCACCTACAATCAGAGTTCGAATCTTTCAGCGTATTGCATATCCCCAGGAGTGGAAATGCCCACGCCAGCTCCCTTGCCACGCTTGCAACCTCCTTGGCATAGAGATTAGCTCGGGTCATCCTCGTGGAAGACTTGTGCAAGCCCATAGTGATGAACAGAAAAGTGGTTCATGTCCACCAAGTTAGAGTGGAGCCTAGCTGGATGGACCTCTTGGTACTATTCTTATTAAAGGAGAACACCCTGCCGAGGAGAAATCAGAAGCAGACAAAATACGTAGAAAGGTTCCTCAGTTTTGGTTGTCTGAGGACCAAAAACTGTATAAACGCTCCTTTTCTAGGCCATACTTGCTATGCATACACCTTGAAAAAATAGAATTACTACTTGAGGAGTTACACAAGGGGATTTGCAGGAGCCACACTGGAGGTAGATCTTTGGCGCATAGAGCCTTCATTCAAGGTTATTGGTGGCCGAATATGCAAAAAGAGATACAAGAGTACGCGAAGAAGTGTGATTAATGCCAAAGGTTTGCACCAAATATACACCAACCAGGAGGAGTCCTTAACCCCCTGTTGAGCCTCTGGCCATTCGCTCAGTGGGGTTTAGAAATTGTAGGCCCTTTCCCCAAAGCAGCGGGAAACAAGAGATACTTGCTAGTCGGCACAGACTACTTCACTAAATGGGTTGAAGCTGAGCCCCTAGCAAATATTAGAGACGTGGACGCAAAGAAGTTTGTTTGGAAGAACATTGTCACCCGATTCGGAGTCCCGCGGACCCTTATTTCAGACAACGGCCTTCATTTTAATAGTAAGTCTTTCAGAAGGTACTGTTATGACTTAGGAATTAACAATAGATACTCTACACTAGCTTACCCCCAAGGGAATGGACAAGCTAAGGCAGTCAACAAGGTCATAGTGAATGGACTCAAGAAAAGGTTGGATGATGTGAAGGAAAAATGGGTGGAAGAGATGCCACATGTCCTCTGGACATACCGAACCACGCCTTGTAGATCCACCGGAGAAACCCCCTTCACAATGACTTACGGGGCCGAAGCTGTTATTCCCTTAAAAACTGGCTTCCTAACATTAAGGATTAGCTCATTTAATCCGAGTAGTAACAATGAGCTATTAGAAAAGAGCTTAGACTTTATTGAGGAAAGGAGGGAGAATGCCATGGTCCAATTGGCATACTACCAACATAAACTCAAGCAAGGTTATGATGCCAATGTGAAGCTAAGGCCATTAGTGCTTGGTGACTTGGTATTGAGAAAGGTTCTAGGCATCGCAATGAACTCGGCGTGGGGAAAGTTAGGGTCCAATTGGGAAGGACTGTATCGCATCACCTTGGTGGCAGATATATGAGCATATTTTCTGGAAGACTTAGATGAACATGCAATACCACGCCTTTGGAATATAAACAACCTGAAAAGGTATTATTATTATTAATGAAAGTTTCCTTTATCAATATGTTATGTCATTGTGTAAAGGCATTATCCTCCCTGTCATTTCATCTTTTATAAGTGTTCAAACAGAACCCAAGTCATGCTTGAAGTTCTCAGACCAGATGCTTGAGGGAAATTGACACAATGTGTCATCTTTTATAAGTGTTCAAATAGAACCCAAGTCATGCCTGAAGTCCTTGGACTAGATGCTTGGGGGAAACTAACACAACGTGCCATCTTTTATAAGTGTTCAAACAAAACCCAAGTCATGCTTGAAGTCCTCAGACCAGATGCTTGGGGGAAATTAACACAATGTGCCATCTTTTATAAGTGTTTAAACGGAACCCAAGTCATGCCTGAAGTCCTCGGACTAAATGCTTGGGAAAAATAAGCACACAATTGACATCTTTTATAAAGTATTTAACACTCTATGGTATCTAATTATTTCTCACTAAGTGTCAAGATGGATTAGAAATTATAACCAGCCCCCTAGATTAGTAGCTTTGTGTAAATTAAGATCCTTAACTACTTTTACGAAATTCGTTACTTATCTTTGTTAAGCTCAGCCTTTAGCACAGAGGGGTTAATTTTTGGTATAACTATGTGAGAGACCCACATGTTGCTGGTATTTTACCAAATTACTTAACCTGTTAGCAGCAGATTATTATTAGCTTCTAATAGAGACAGACAACAACAATTCAATACTGTATATAACACTAATGAGCTCGAAAGCAGATAGAGCAAAAACACAAGAGATATCCATTAATCAAAGGTAGGTACATTACAAATGCTGGCAGAAGCCACCAAAAAAAAAAAAAACTATTTTCCTGTGGGTTGAGAGCCCTTCTCGGGATTGGTGGCCTTATGCTTGGCATCCCTAACATCAGACGTTGAATCAGTTGCTTTAGCCTGGGAAACCATGTCCTTGATGGTAAGGGTGTCCTTAGCAGGAACATTTTTGGCCGAAGGTAGGACCTCCTTACCCTTCCCAACCACCCCTAAGGGAATCTTAGCACCCACAGTAAGGGCTAGGGTATCAGAGGCCTGCTAAGAAGGAGAGAGGAGTAGGGCAGTGGTCAGAGGGAGGTCAGCTGTGACTTCTCTGATGTGTACAGGAAAGAACACGCTTCTAGCCTTCCTCAGCTTAGAGTCTACAGGGACCCCCGCACGGTTGAGCGCCTCCATACAGGACTCAGTGCAATAATCCTTGCACACTTCGGCCACCTCCTCGGCTAGCATTTTTTTTTTTTTTTTGTTTCCTCTACCCCGTGTTCATAGGATGCAGTCATTGCAGCCACAGTAGTTTCCTTGGCCACCCGAGCTGCCTCTTTTGTTGCATCCTTGACCTTCTGCAGCTTGGCCCTAAGTTCCAAGGCCAACTGTTTCTGGGTGGCCAAGTTAATCTCTATTGTATACAGCAATTTTCGCTGATCCTCAACCTGAGCCTTAGCAGTTTTCAACCCCGCCACAAGGCTCTGATGCTCGTGCTCTAACTCCTTCAGCTTTTCAACTAGCTGCACCTTCTCCTCCTTTACCGGCCCGAGTGCTTTCTCGACCTCGCATGGAGAGTAGGACTCAGCCTCAAGTTTATGGTGGGCACCTCGAACCCACTCTTTAGCCACATAGACCTGCAGAGTGACCTATATAAAAGTGACAAAGGGGTTACAACAAACAAAAAAAAAAGAAAAGAGAAAAGAAGAAAAGAAATATATATATGAATGAAAAAGGCATTGAATTAAAGTATTGTTCGAAGCTTACTTACCATAGCAAAGGTCTCTCTTTAAAGACATGAATAGGTTAGGCTGCTTTGTTCGCCTCAGGGCCTCCATGTTCTTAGGGAGGAAGAGAGGCTACTCTAGGGCTTGAGCTAAATGGGTGGCGTGCCCTCTGCTGGATTCCCTTATGGTAGAGTCATCGGGGATAAGGCCACCCCGCGTTCATAGGATGTAGTCACTGTAGTCTCAGTAGTTTCCTTGGCCACCCGAGCTGCCTCTTTTGCTACATCCTTGACCTTCTGCAGCTTGGCCCTAAGTTCCAGGACTAACTATTTCTAGGTGGCTAAGTTAATCTCTATTGTATACAGCAATTTTTGCTGATCCTCAACCTAAGCCTTAGCAGTTTTCAGCCCCGCCACAGGGCTTTGACGCTCGTGCTCTAACTCCTTCAGCTTTTTGGCCAGCTGCGCCTTCTCCTCCTTTACGACCCCGAGTGCTTTCTCGACCTTGTGTTGAGAGTAGGACTCAGCCTCAAGTTTATGGTGGGCACCTCGAACCCACTCTTTGGCCACACAGACCTATTGAGTGACCTACATAAAAGTGGCAAAGGGGTTACCAAAAAAAAAAAAAAAAAAAAAAAAAANTAGTATATTAAGCTATGAAGCTCTTGACTAAATAAGATTTGACAATAATTTAATCTAAATAAAGTTTTATCATCTAGGTTTTAGAAATTTATATTCTACTCCAACTAAAAGTCTATTATCAAAATTTTCACCTTAGACATCAAAGTCGAACCTAGAGTTATTGCCCTCCTTTCCAAGGAGTTGAATTTTCCTCAAGTCTTAAGCATGTTGTCTGGATAATCATTCAATATGGTTCTGTTTGACTTTTGTAGGGGCTGAAAAGCAACATATTTGTTTGTCATGTCGTAGACATTTTCTCTAACATTGACAAGGAACAACAAAGCAATCAATTAGAATAGACCTATAACAAATGCCCTATTTTTCAAGGCATAAAAATATTTGGGACCTAGACACCTATTAGGTAGTAACAACTTATTGATAATCTATATTTCCATTACGTTGTACATTTGGATTGTGAAGAACAAGTAACAAATATGTTGTGTTGAAGCTTAAATGACCATTTTAGTGACATGGTTACTTTTAATACTACATACGACATCATTAAAGATTTTTGGCCCTTAGATGTGTTCCTTAGTATTAAATGTTTATTAAATGTTAATCACCTTCAAGAAATAATTATTTTTGGGTTACTTCTATGTATGATGATATTGCAGAATTATTAAAGCGTATTTTTGGAAAGCTTTAAAAATGCACATAAGAATAAAAAACCCAAATCTGTTTCCATTGAACGGGATATTGCAATGACAAAAATGATGCTAAAATGATGCAAAATGACACCATGCACTTGGGGAATTTGGTGAAGGATTTCTTCATTTTTTCAGAAAAATTGTAAATCTTAAGTGAGTTTTGATTGGATTCTTAAATCTTAAGTGGTAGGTTCAAACCCGTCTGATTTTGACTTTTGCCATGATATGAAGGAGAATAGGATTTTTTGGAGTAAAAGAAAAAAGAACTAGAACAATGAGAATAAGATTCAGGTATATGACTTCTCTCTACTTTTTTATAAAAAATTTAAATAATTACTTCCTTATTTATCCTACTAATTTAGAAACTTATAAACTTTGGTTTGGAGTAGTATTTTTAGCAAGCAATTAGAGTGAGGGTTGTATATAACAGAAGTGCATAAGGATTAGGATGATGTTAATAATTTTCCCTAGCTATGAGGTGGAAAAAAATTAAGGAAATTAACCAATTGCTGATTCTTGTTTAATTTCAAAGCAATAAACTTATGGTCAATCCCATTGTGCTCAAATTTCAGATCAATCAAAAGATATGCTAATAAAAAATTACAATTTTTAAAAGCTAAAGTCATAATAGAATTAGAAGTACTTTGGCAGATGCTAATGACATACTTGATACCACTTGGACATAGTTTACTTAAAAAAAAAAAAAAAACTGGTAATCTTTCTAGATGTTCTAGATCTGTTGGTGAGAATTTCAAACTAGGATGATAAAAAAAAATTAAAAAAAAAAATCAGACTAGATTGATGACAGCAAGCATTATGACTTAAAGTTCACTATGAGGTTTGATATTTCATTTGCTTTGTTGTGTAGTTGTGCCCTTCATTTTGTAATGACTTCTCAAGATTCAAATGTTTTGAAGTGGTTTTATTGCCTGGATTTTCTGCTAATGTTGGCTGCAGCTTATTCTCAATTTTTTTTTCCCCAATTGTGATTTTTTTTCCCCAGCTGTGATGCAGAATTGCAGATAGTTGGTTTTGAATACTTAAAAGAAAACTTCCCTACCAGCTTGATTGAATTCTTGGAGTATTTGGATAGAGTTGGAGAACAATTTGTCATCCTATGCCAATGTGGAAATGAAGCCTAAAAATCCTGTATTTTGGAGGAACAACTGAACCATCAAAACCCTTAGAAACTTTCATTTGAATGTATTGTGAATTAGAAACTTTTAGAAAGAATTGTGATAGGTTTTGCTTAAATGTATTGCCAATTGTATGATCCTCTTTTTGTATACCAAACCGTGACAAGTTTTATTTCAAATGTATTTCCAATCCTATGATCCTCTATTTGTACAATATATCATGACAGGTTTTATTTCAAATGAATGTATTCTGAATTAGAGACTTTTAAATAGAATTACGACAAGTTTTATTTTCTAATATATTCCCAAACCTATGTTATAGGTTTTATTTCAAACTAGTCGCAAATTTGCGCGTTGCGTGTAATAATTTTTAGGTAAAATAATATTTTAGTCCCTAGGCTTTGTAAAGAATTAAAAAAAAAGAAGAAGAAGTTTTATCATATTTTTTATAGTGTTGTTCATAACGTTTCTTACCATTATCATATATTTATTGGTTAATGAATTGCATAACATAGATATTAAATAAGAGGTTGAATTGTTCATTAGATTTTTTAAGGCATGGTGTGTATATATATATATATATATATAGAGAGAGAGAGAGAGAGAGAGAGAGAGAGAGTTAAATGAAATGTCAAAAAATGAGATTATAATTTTTTCCAATTTTATTTCTAATATAATTTCTAAATTAGTAAAGAACATCTCATTTTTAGTTATGATAGGAAATATAATTTTCCTAGCTAGAGTTTGATTAGTTTTAAGTTCGAATTTTGTATTATTATATTTAATTGTTGATTTTTTTATTTAATTAAGTGAATGTAATGGTTGATTTTATTGCACTATAATGCTTTCAATGTCATTTGTATAGTCATTTCTATTTTATTTCTTACTCGGCCACCTTTTTATTTTCCAAATAATGGTTACTATTGACGTTTGATTTCATTTCATTTTTTCTTCCATTATTTATTCTTCATTGAGTCCAAATCTTCTGTCCCACACTTCCTACTCCACTATATACTCCACAAATAAAAACATGCCACATGTCCATCTAATTTATTAAATGTTAAATTTATGCCTTCTATTACTTTAATTACCTAAATATGATGGATTATTTATTTATTTATTTTAGGAAATTGAAATAATAGAAGGCATAAGTTTAGCATTTAATAAATTAGATGAACATGTGGTATGTTTTTATTTGTGGAGTATATAGTGGAGTAGGAAGTGTGAGACAGAAGATTTGGACTCTTCTTCATTACTTTGTATGTTCCCTTGCTAGCTGTAGTTTTTATGGTTATCAATAAGAAATAGATATTATGGATAACTTAAATAGTTATAGATGTAGTTACATTAATGGTATATCAAAGGAAATATGAAAGGAATTTCTCTAATTTGGTCTCAATCAATTAAGACATCTATAATATCTTAACGGAAGTAATAATGAGCATCAAATTTTTTTAATATTTGAAGTGGTTAGGTTAGTGGTATGTCAAAGTTTTTTTTTAAAAAAAAAAATTTAAAATTTCCAAGAAATGTAAAAGGCCTTTTTTTGAAAAAAGAAATGGAAACTTTTTGAATTGTAGAAATATGATTGTTTTAATTACTTTGTTTATAGACTTCATTATTAAGTTATAATCATCTAAATTATAGTAGACCACACAAGATAAATATGTATAGATGATTTTTTTTTATTCATTGTTTACTTATAAATATCTAAATCAAAATTTTTTTTTATTAAAAAAATATAAATTAAAATAGATGAATATATAGAGGTAAAATTATATGAAAAGTTAAAATTATCCAAGATAAACATTTAACCACTGGTAGATATATGTTTTTTGAAGACTAAAAGTTTGCTTGATTGCTTTACCTGGAACTATATAACTATGCAAATATTGTTGCGAATGGTTCCATCATTTGTAAATTATCAAATTTGGTGGCCTTACATGAACTCATGTTTTGTGCAACCTTTTTTTTTTTTTTTCTTAAAATGATTAAGTTTGCTTGATTTAAATTTGTGGCAAAAAAAATTAATATATCTATGATATAGGTTTTTATCTAGATGATATATAGTAGTCCATATTTTTTTAGTCTTGATTCAAAAAGTCCATTCTATAGAAGATTACAAATTGCTCAATCTATAGGCCTAGACACATTCAAAATGTGCTATCTAAATTATAAATTATATGACCCTTTATCACTCAAATATTTTGATTCTCCTAATGTATGGTAAAGGAAGGCAGGTGTGTCTCTAGCCATTTTCTTGATTTGTGCTACATAAGTATGGAGGATGTGACTGAATTTTAATGTTAAATAAAATAATATAAGAAGAAAAAAGAGTAAAAATAAAATATATAATAATAAACATCAAATTATCAAAGTCATTTTATGTAATGTAATAACATTATATTATTAAATACTATATGTATAATGCAGTAGGATAATATTTAATAATCATAGAGAATAGAAAAGATAACAACTTAAAACACAAAACTAAATTGCATCAACTCAAAGTATAATTCTAATTAACACAAAAATTCATCAACCTAAGTATGGATGCAATAAAAAAAAAATATATATATATATATATATATATATATATATATAAAGAGAGAGAGAGAGAGAGAGAGCGAGAGAGAGAGAGAGAGAGAGAAGTAACCTTTTTGTGTGAGAAAACTATGCATAGAATGAAAAAGAAAATATCAAATTTATAGTAATATGTTAAGAATAAGAAGAGTCAAAATGAAGGAAGATAAAAGGGCAGAGAATGAATGATATTAAGGCAGAAAGTAGTGGAGAGGTGAAGAGGTAAAAGGGAGGGAGAGTTTTGAAAAATTAATAATAAAAATAATGGTTAAAAGATATTTCAATTTTTAAATAATGGAGTTTTTAAGGCACCTTATTTAATGAGAAAATGTTTTAAAAAATATATAGGAAAAATTAGAAACAAAATAGGATAATGACGTGGCTGCTGAGGTGGCTCAGTCGGAGTAGAGCAACAATAAATGCTACGTTTCAATTTTTAGATAAATATAGGTTAAATAATGGAATTACAAACTTTTCAATTATTGTATTAAGTATTTACCAATTTCATGATCCATATTGAATTGTATCAGGTTTTATATTACATGGAAGAAATGATTAAAAGTTTTTGAGATGAGTTGATAAAATTTTCAAGTTTTATTAACCCTCTTTTAAACTAGCCAATTCCGTCAACAAATTAACATAGAGAAGTAATTAGCGGAAGTCTATCTTAGTGACATCATTCAATAGAGAAATAATTGCTGCTAGAAAAATCTCTAAATGATTAGATTGTGATGCCAGATGTATATGTATTGTAGGGATAAAAGGCCCAAAAATCATATATTGGGCCATGGCCCTTATTTGAGGACAGGGGAATGTCCGAGAGGGTACAGATAATTATGAGGGGTTCCCATTTTTAAAGTCTCATAAGTAATTAATGAAGGGGGGTGATCCGAGGAGGAATTCCTACTCGAATATGATGAGTGTAGTTTAAATCTGTGTTCCAACGATCAAGGTGGCCTTCCAAGATGATCCAGTGATAAGAACGTGTATCGTGCACGTATAAGGATGATGGGAACTCAAAAATATCTAAGGAAAAGCTGCTACTACCACATTAAATGCACTACAATTACTTTTCTGACCGCATTTATGTGGAGAATATCCCTGAATAGTGTTTCCTTAGCTACCGCGACTCACAGAGAGCCAAAAGGGGTGTCTGATGGGATGGGCACTCGAGTAGTGGCTTGGACGATTGACAAGTGGAGGGCCAAGATTTTTGGGAAGGAAATATATAATGTAAGAGACCCCAGAAGGAAGGGGGATTAGAAAAAAAGAGGAAAAGAACACTATAGCAATCACAGTTGCACTGGTAATTAGTTCTATTAATTTATACTAAGATTTGTCTCCTCTGACAGAGAATTTATTCAGTCTTATGTGCTTTGCTCTTACTTGATCACCTTTTGCATCCATACTAGCCGTTGTTAAATTCACTAGGGCCTAGTTTCATTTGACCCATTCTCTACAAATTCATTGTACTGGGTTTACTGGGCTAAGATCCATACCTCTTGGATTTGGGCTACAAATTGAGTCCCTACAGGTATTATTTATAAAACTTCTATAATAAGTCAGGTATTATTTACACAACTTCTATAATAAGTCAATTACCACTTGCAACATGCCATTTGCATGATTTACAGAAAGTTCAAGTATATAATTCCCTCATTTGAGGTTTTATCCCCGCTATATCCATTTAAATAGAAAACCAAATCTAGTGACTTTTGCTGATTCGGTTCTCCAAAATACAAGATTTTTAGGCTTCATTTCCATGTTGGTGTTGGATGACAGAGTGTTCACTAACTCTAGCCACATGCTCCAAGATTTCAATCAAGATAGTAGGGCAGTTTTCCTTTAAATATTCAAAATCACATATCTGCATCATAGTTGGGAAAAAAGAAAAATAGAATAAGTTGCTACTAACATTAGCAAAAAAAATTCAGACAATAAAAACACTTAGAAACCCACTTGAATCTTGAGAAGTCATTAAAAAAAAAAAAGAAAAAAAGAACAAGAAGTCATATACATCTTGAGAACACTTGTTCTAACCATAGAATATTGAGTTCTATAAATTTCCTCATCTGCATTATGTAGAAGAGTACATCATATATTTATTTAACAAAAAACATTGAGTTCTGTTGAGGTCCAAAATTTCACAATAAAGCCCACTCCATAAAAAATAAAGAAGGACCAATTCGTGCAGCAAGAAGAATCAACATCAAGGCCTTATATATGTTCAGATTTCCAGCAAAAAAGGCCATTAAAAAGTCCAGCAAATTCCAGTGAAAGAGCTGGGACGGGATCCCCAGAGGCTGCCAGAGGCGTTGCGTGTATTTAATACGGCGGTAGCAGCTTTTCCTTCGATATTTCTGAGTTCCCATCACACTTATACATGTATGATGCATGTTCTTATCGCTGGAGCCTCCTGGAAGGTCACCTTGATCATTGGAATAAGGATTTGAACTACATTCATCATATTCGAGGAGGAGTTCCT
Source organism: Quercus suber (assembly GCF_002906115.3). Lineage (NCBI taxonomy): Eukaryota > Viridiplantae > Streptophyta > Magnoliopsida > Fagales > Fagaceae > Quercus > Quercus suber. Next base: position 104,951 of record NW_027069696.1, on the reverse strand, counting down.
CCTCGGACCACCCTCCATTCGTTCCTTACTTATGCTTTAAAAATTGGAACCCCTCACAATTATTTGCCCCTCCTTGGACATGCCCACATCCTCGAATAAGGCCCAAGGCCCAATATGTAATTTTGGGCCCTTGCCCCTACAGGTATTATTTATAAACTTCTTAATAAGCTGGTATTATTTACACAACTTCTATAATAAGTCAATTACCACTTGCAACATGCCATTTGCATGATTTACAGAAAGTTCAAGTATATAATTTCCTCATTTGAGGTTTTATCCCCCTATATCCATTTAAATAGAAAACCAAATCTAGTGACTTTTGCTATTCGTTCTCCAAAATACAGAATTTTTAGGCTTCATTCCATGTTGGTGTTGGAGACAGAGTGTTCACTAACTCTAGCCACATCTCCAAGATTTCAATCAAGATAGTTGGGAGTTTTCTTTAAATATTCAAAATCATATTCTGCATCATAATGGGAAAAAAGAAAAATAGAATAAGTTGCTTCTAACATTAGCAAAAAAAATTCAGACAATAAAAACACTTAGAAACCCACTTGAATCTTGAGAATNACGGGATCCCCAGAGGCTGCCAGAGGCTCGGGATCCTCAGGACGTGCAGCACAGCTAAAGTGAATTAAAGCAGATTTGAAGAGAGAAAAGAGACAAAAGGCACGTGGACCTTATAACCCAGACATGCAGTGGAAGTACAAAGCAAAACGCAGGGCTTTGGTTCCAACCATTTGAAGAAAAAGACAAAGAAAGTACAACTGGGAAAAGCTGGGAAAGCTGGAGCAAGAAAAGCCAAAGCGCCTCAGGTCAACCAACGGGAAAATCTGGAAATAGGAAGCTAGCTGGGAGACTTTCATCTCATCGCAACAAAAAGAAAGAAACTATGAAGAAAAGGAAAAGACATAATCCTGAAGCAACCAGCACGGGACAAACTCTAAGGGGCAAAAGGGAGAAATCACCAGTACCCTAGAGCTCGATCTGTGCTATAAAAGAAGGCATGATGCAACAATAGAAAGACAGAGGGGAATCGTTAAGATTACTCTGTAAAACTCAAGAAAAACAGAGGAACCGTTCCGGTATCCCAGAGACAGCCACTATAGCATATGCTTGATTCAACAAATTCAAACTTTGCAAGTCTTGGAAGCTTGAATAGCTATCAAAGTCTGTAACTTTTGAACTTAGTTGAACCTTGTATCATGTGAATATAGAACTATAGGAAAAGCTCTGTAAAAACAAAAGAAAACAGAGGAACTGCTCCCGGTATCCCAGAGACTGCCACTATAGCACATACTCGGATTCAACAAATTCAAACTTTGCAAGTCTTGAAGCTTGAATAGCTATCAAAGTCTGTAATTTTTGAACTTAGTTGAACCTTGTATCACGTCTTAGTGAGCATATTGTAATCCAAGTCAAGAAAATAATGAAATACCTCATATTGATTTGAGGATCTCTAACAATTATTTCTGCATTTCTTTATTGCATTGTCTTCCTTTACTGTTTCTTCTAAAATCCTTCTCATCTAACTATCTTGGAAGGCAAAGCTCAAGCAAAGCCACTCGGACTTGAGTTCCAAATCCCACAAGTCTTGTGCAAAAGCACCAAGTCTGTGAGAAATGGGGCCAAGATCCTCGTGGCAGAATCATTTTCATAAAACTCATTTACATGTATGTATATGCATTAAAATGTATATCCTAATCTAAGAAACTAACAATTATTTAGAGATATGTGTGTATGTGTGTTTTTTTTTTATGAAGCACCCATAGAGGTAAAGGGAGAGGACAAAGCCTATTGCATAATAAAACATGGAAAAAGCCTATAGTTCAGAAAACCAGAGCTTCTGGGTTGTTACAGGCCTAGTACGCCCCGGGATCCCACGACAGTATGCCTGGGATCCCACGACAGTACGCCCCAGGGTACTAAGAGGAATTGCATTTTTATCTTGAGGAGCTTTATATGACTTGCGCACAACTTGGTTCGTAATCAGCCACATTTAGCTGCGGTGAATCAAGCCCAGTCCACCAAAACAACAAGTATTTGGGCCCGGGATCCTTGTCTCTACTTGGGCCTGTGTGCTAAGAAAAAAAGCACTCCACATTTTGGCGACTCCACTGGGGACTGGGAAAAAGAAGAGGGAAAAAGCAGTCCCTTCGCAAGCATGGCTCTAAAGCTATGAAACACCTAGAGGAAGGAAAGTTCTCTTAGTGCATTCAACATCAAGATCCCAAAAGTGTGGGATCCTCCAACGAACGTCCTACCAAGGGACTCTATATGGAATTTTGGGGAACTTCCCAACACAAGATAAGTTTTATGCATCATTATTTTCTCCATTTTATATTTTGAACATAATAGACTGAAGTTTATGGTTTTCAAATGGATAGCTATCATTGTGTTGCATGAAAGCAAAAGCATTGTATTGTTTAGTAATAGAAGTAGACTCTTGTTCTACACAATATAGAATCATAGATAAGTTTAGTTGTCATACTCATCCTCCATTTAAATGGACCTCATTTAAAGATGTCCATAAAAAATAACTACCCAGCTGAATCAATTATCATTAAAAAAAAAAAAAAAGGAATGAGAAGTCATATACATCTTGAGAACACTTGTTCTAACCATAAAACATTGAGTCCTATAAATTGTTATTAATCCATATTTCAAATCTCTTGTTAAATAAATTAAAGACACAACCATTAAGTCTGCCAACACATATTTGGTAGCTAATATAAATGCAACAAAACTCAAAACAATAGAAGAGACATCTTCTTGGGTAGTGTCCTACACAGCCTTATTAAGTGCACCCCTTTTTAGAGGATCCAAATGTCCCTTATAGCGAAATAGTTGGCAAATGTCCATTGAATGTCTTTGCATTTCTCTCATGAACTTCACACTAGATTTTCTCATTGCACATTTAATCAACCTCAAAGTCTGCATAAAATTAAAGAATAATTGGTATTATTATTTTTTATATATTATATTTTCAAGTGACAATCTGCCAAACACATACATCTAAATCCACATATCAACCTAACTTTCACAATCTAAGCCAAAAAATTACGTCAAAAGCTAAGTGTCCTGTATTAGATTATTAGAGCTATTTATGTCAAATCAATTTCCATTCTCCCACAAACTTCAACCAAATATATAGCATTCTGCATGCAAACTTCAACCAAATAACAAAAAAATAACTAGAATTATAAGACAAACCAAAATTTGCAACTCCTTTCATTTAGGCTTCGTTTGGGAGTTCATAAGGGAATTGAAAGAAATGGAATGGAATGTATTTAAGTAAGGGAAAGGAATGGAATGAAATGAAATTAATAACCTTGATTGGATGTTTTAAAATAAAGGAATGAAAATGAATGGAATGTAAGTAATTTTGTTTGGGAGTAACATTGAGGGAATGGAATGGAATCATTTTATGATAATATTACTATTAGGCCCCTATTTTAAAATAAAGGGTTGAATATATAGGGGTATTTTGGGAGTTTTAGTAAAAAAAATTCATTAAATCTAATTACATTCCCTCCTATTCCTCCCAATTTTAGGGGGAATGAAAATTTGGGGTTTTAAGGGAATAGAGAGGAATAAGTATTCCCTTCTACCCATTCCATTCCCTCCCACTTAAACTCCGAAACAAAGAAATGAACTTTCCATTCCCTCCATTAAAACTCCCAAACAAGGGAAGGGAAGAATATTCTAAAATTATTCTTTTTATTGCTTTTCATTCCATTCCATTCCCCCCTCCCAAACGAGACCTTAGTTATTTCTTATCTATTCATTTAGTAGTTCAACTATTTCAAAGCAACACCTTGAAGAACTTACTTTTTCCATTGCTCAAATGCAGAATGGAAGGCCTTTCGATTCTACATTGGATAGTGACTTCCCTTGAATATGATGTTTGCTTCAAAAGTAAGTGTTAAGGGACGTGAGCACTTAACAGTACTTCAACAATCATCAATTTGCATACTTTAAAAAGTATCATGTAGCATAAACTTATTATGACACATAATGTTCATAAACCATTGTTAAGAAAATTCTAGTGGACCTATGTTCATAAGACACTTACCATAATACATACTGTTCTTTTAGGACACCAATCATGGGTAGGGGGCCATGCAAGCAAATCCTTCTACCAAGGAATTCATTACATTCTAAGAAACAAAAATGTTATATCCCTCATAACTAAAAAGCATTGCTATAGCTGTATACTACATTCTATTTCTGAATCAATAAGTGAGCAAAGAATGAAAAACCATGTAAAGTATTTGTCATGGTAAGAACATGAAAACACATACTTACAAAGATGCCCTTAAATCAATGTCCTAGCTATGAAGCTCAAATTTTCTTAACAGTGACTTATGAAGAATTACGAAGCATAAAGGCATATACTTATCTTCTTAAACATTTTACTTATTGGTGAAGTATTTTTAATTTTACCCATAAACAAAAATAAATCATTAAACAAACTTTTGTCCAAAATGAATTCTATAGATAACAAATACTTGCAGAGCTCTGACTATATTATTTGAGAGCTTCTCAAAACTATCAAAGGAAATAGAAACTTAACCACAAAATTTGCATTGTTCTCATTTTGTAGCAGTTTCTGAAGTTGTTCATCTGTAGCTACCACAGGTAGGTAGGCAGATTGTTGTAACATGTAGGCTTTGTCTATTTTCACTACCTTTCTTCTACCAAAATTCCAAACTTGTCTAGTAAATTCATCTACTCAGCTGCCTTGTTTTCAATTGATTTAATGGTGGTTAGGATGTTGATTAGTGTTCCACTTGGTTCCTTAAGTTCCATATAGGCTCTAAAGTAAAAGAGCAGAAAATTAATCTTATAATATACTTTGGGATTGAGTATTGACTAGCAGTGTGGTTATGTGCTCATAGTGAAAGTCCCCATACGTAGAATCCTCCTGAGACCCAACATCAAACACCTCACAGCCACCATTATAGAGACTCTTTTTATCATTTTGTTGAATAAAGAGTAATCTCCAGTAATTGAATGACAAAATTTGATATTTCGAAAACCCAATTTTGAACTCAATGGATTAAATTTGAAGTTTTCACTTTAAATTGCCACAATTAAAAGCACATCCACCATTCAAATTCAATAGCCAAATGGGTAATTTGAATCAAAACCCAATAGTTGTAAATTGTAGAAATCAAAAGGACAAAAATATGATTAGAGCACCTTAACTATGTGAACTAGGGGGTTGGAGCTCGATGCATAGGTGACTTAGGTTGAGGTCTTGTGATGGCTATGGCAAGTGAAAGTAAGGTAGCTACATGTCCAAAAAAACTAACCCAAACCCATAAATATTTTGAAATCCAAATTGGGTAAAAGAACAAATAACAATAAAAAAAAACCTTGAGATCGCAACACCATGATCGCAATGACTCCGACGTATTTTCTAGGTTCCAGTACCGATCTAGCAGAGGTGTAGAGGTTTGATTCTAAGAGCATTAGCATTGGGGGTGTAACCACCCCTTAGTTGCTATTTTATCAACTAATAATAGAAAAAAGACCCACATTTGAGGGTGGGGTTGTAATTTTCTTTACATCCTATGAACAGTTGGTTCTCATAAATAGAACCAACTTTTCATAGGATGTAAAGAAAAAATTATTTTATTCCTAAATATCTACTACTGCTCTCTCTTCATAACGCCTCTCATCACTCACACACTCTCTCTTCCTCTCATGACTTTTAGACTCTCTTCCTCTCTTTCTTTTCTTTTCTCCTTTTTCCTTTCATGGTGATTGCCTCTCTCACTCAAGATTTTGGTTGGTTGTTTGGGGTGGCTTCAGATTGGTTTGGGTGGGTGGGTAGGCTTTGAATTAGGGGTTGCTGGTGGTCGTGGTGGGTGTGGCGGCCGTGGGGTGGGTGTGGCCATGGTGGGTTGTGGTGGCCGTGGGGTCGTGTTGAGTCCAGTGGCTGTGGGACTATGGTGAGTCTTGGTGGGCGTGAGGCTGTGGGATGTGAGTTGTGTGGGTTTGGGTTTTGGTGGGTCATTAGGTGGTGGAGTCCGGCCTGTTTGGTGGTAGATTGTAGTGGTGGGTTTGGTGATGGTGGTTGGTGTGTTTTTTGTGGTTGGTGGTTGTGGGTTATGGTTCTAATTTGATTTTTATTTTGGTTTTTTTTTTATTTGGGTTTGTGCGTATGGATTTGGTAGTGGTTGTGATGGTGGTGTTGTTGGATTTTAGGTGGTGGCGGCGGCTGCTGTGCTGTGGGTAAGGGTGATGGCTGCTGTGTTGTGGTAGCTTGGTTATTATTATTATTATTATTTTTTCTATGAGATTAATTTTTGGACTGGTTGTGATTGTGATTATGGTGGCAGTGGAGGTTAGTTTTGGTTGTGGTGGAGGGTGGGTATGGTGGTTGGCTATATTTGTTGTTAGGGTGTGGTGTTTATAGTGGTGGGTGAAGAAAAAGGGGCTAGAGGAAATAGAGAGAGGGGATTACTTTTTATTTTATTTTATTAAGTAGTTTATCTGTATATATTAAGGAGATTCAGAAAGTTAGTTATTTTTTTTTTCTATAAAAAATACCCCTAAATTAATTAACCAACAGCTTAAAAATGGGGTTAAAATAGTAAATTGGCAAAAGAAAGTTAGTTATTGTTTTTTTACTATTAAAAGTACCCCTACCTAAAACTTAAAAATGGGGTTAAAATAGTAAATTGACAAAAATAATAAATTTCTACTTCTACGTTGAAATGCTTTCATGTTTCTAATAAACTCATACTTTTACGTTGATTTAAATTCCTACTTCTATTCATTAACTTCCTACAAAATAGGATCACTCTTTTGTTAGTTTTAAAACCCCTCTAATCTACAAAACTCACCCCACTTATTTTATTTTTATTTTTATTTTATGATTGGAAAAAGTAGAAATCCTAACAACTATAATAAATGCAAGTTATTAATCTTTACAAAAAAAAAAGAAAAGAAAAGCCTCACACACGCGCTCAGAGGCTCGTATTATTTTATTAGGTTGTATGTAAAAATAAAACTGGAATGTATAAAGAGTTGTAAAATGGGCTGGTAAAATAGATAAATTAGTGTTTGAGGATGTAAAATAAACACTTTTTGCATCCTCGAATGCTAGTGCTCTAAGAAGAAGCAGACTACGTTTATTATGCAATATATATATATATATATTGTATTTATTTGAATTTGGGGATTTATCTGAGTAGTTCTTGCATGCGCTGTTGTGTATTTGGTATTTGTTAAGAGGATGACGTGGTGCCTCCTGATTGATGGCGTAAAAACTCATTTTTTCACCAAGACTGAACAAAGTTGGATATAACATGAACAATAATGCTATGTTTCAAACAAATTATTTATGCACTAGTATTATGCTCATGCGATGCATGACTTAATAACAGAATAATATATAAATTAAAAAAATATTTTTTGATAATATAATCAAATCTAATACCAAATAAACTAGTAAAAATATTTTTAAAATTAAGTAACATGGAAATGTATATTTGTATTTTTTTTTGCAAAAAAATTTATTATAAAATATTTTAAAAATTATGGCAAGTTTTAATTCTAAAAGCTTAGTAGTAAATTGTAATTTAATTATGTGGTGTGTGTGTGGCACTTAAAAATCTTTTCATTATACTTGCTAACATGTATAGTAGTAGTAGAAGTGCTAATCATATATAATTTCTTGTATAGTATGACAAAAACAAGTTCCATAAATTACAAAATATGTAAGTATTTAGACTGCAAATGTAAATGTTTACCTATAAATTACCAGTCATAACTACTTTTAATGTTGCCATAAGTTAGAAAATAATCTGCATAATCAATTAAGAAAACTTAATCAAAAAATAATATCAATAATCAAGATGAATTGCATTATCTATTTTTTTTAAATCATATAATTTAAGAAATAATTGAACTATGTTAATAGAAATAGATACTAAAAAAAAAAAAAAACTAAAATAGCTATTCTCACATAAATCTCCTAATTTCATATGGTAGATGAGTTCCATTCCAAATAGATTCAGTGACAACATTTTGACCGAAATAAAAATTCCATAAATTAATATATATATATATATATATATAAAGTATCTAAACCTTCAAGGGTACCACAATCAAAATAATTTCAAAAATAGATAAATAAAAGTACATAAAGAGAAAACAAAAATTGTATTGCAATGTAAATGTAAAAGTTTACGTATAAATTACTTGTGTCTAGCCACCCATTTTGAATAGTGGCAGAGCCAAAAAAGTTTCTCATGGGGGCCAGTGAATACATTTTTGTGTAGTTTTTAGATTTATTACCAAATGTAAAAGAAAATTAATGGACAATTTCAAAAGTTAGGAGGGGCCATGGCCCCCTTTGTCACCCCACCCTAGCTCGGCCTATGATTTTGATATTGACATTCATGTCTAGCCATTTTGATATTGCCATAAGTGAGGAAATAATCTGCAAAATCAATTAAGAACACAAAATTTAAATAATAAAAAAAAACATCAATAATTAAGATGAATTGCATTATGAAAAATATTTAAAAAAATCATAGAATTTAAGTAATAATTGAACTACGTTAATAGAAAAATAGAAATGCAAGAAAATAAAAAAAATAAAAAGAAGATAGCTATTCTCACTGAAAAAGCAAAATCCTTCCTTCTGTAGTTCTTCACTTAATTTTGGTTTTTTATTGATTCATTTTAGCACTCTTAAATAGTATAGTAGACTTAGTAGAGTTTTAGTTCAACTCATTTTTTCTTGGATTCAAACTTAATTTGTGGAGGTGTGAAAAATAATCAGGTTAACTCAATCATATATCACGTTGCTGTTTTTTATATATTTAATTTTATGTGTAGTAATTTGGTTTTTTTATTGATTGATTTTAGCATTATTAAATAGTTTTAGTTCAACTCAATTTCTCTTATATTCAAACAAAATTTGTGGAGGTGTAAAAATAATCACGTTGCTGTTTTGTTTGTTATCCAAAAAAATTGTAGCTAATAGGTGTAGTAATATAATTTAAATGAAAAAAAAGGGATTAGACGAAGATGAAGATTTTGGATTGCAATCAAATTAAGAAGAATTAGATGAAGAAAAGAATTTGGATTGTAATTAAATTAAGATTTTTTTTTTTTTTAAACTTAGAAATTATAGGAGCAGAAGATAAGAAAAAAAAATTATATCTATTTTCTTTTCCGTGTAATAATTTGGTTTTTCTATTGATTGATTTTAGCATTCTTAAATAGTTTTAGTTCAACTCAATTTCTCTTGGATTCAAACTTAATACGTGGAGGTGTGAAAAATAATCACATTAACTCAATCATATACCACATTGCTGTTTTTTTTTTTTTAATCCAAAAAAATTGTAGCTAATAGGTGTAGTAATATAATTTAAATGAAAAGAAAGGAATGCAATAAATATATATATTTTTCAATCTCCTCTGAAATAGTGCAAGTTCCATTTTGATAAATGTGTTGAAATGTTTAAAAAACACTTATTTTATATGTAGTATTGTTAAATATGAAATAAATGTTAGTTTTTATTTATATAAAAAAAAAAAAATTTGTTTTAAGCTTTGGTCTCCCTCAAGTTCAAATCCTGTTCGTCCTTGCCTGGTGATCAATTTTTGAATGGAATTTCTTTTGTTGTACTTATTATTATATACGTTTTGCAAATTTTCAACATCATCAGCATCCTAGTTTATTGAAGTATTCATAATTCAAGAAGATTTTTTACCTAGAAATAAATAAATTATAAAATAAATGTACACAATTGAAGAGATAAGTTTGTAATTCAATACAAATTTATGTAAAATAAATGTATGACTATATTGGTTACCTTCAATTGTTTTATATGATTTGTTTGCAAGAATAGTTTTTTTTTTTTGGCTGAATCTAAGATTTTGATAGTCATAAATTCATAATGAATTTTCTTTTGATCTTGTAAATGATTATAAAATATACAACCAAACTAATGGTATGCATATTTTGAAAGATCAAGTGTTGTAAAGTGAAAAATACTTGCCTGTGGTGGT
>NW_027069696.1:91595-94777 GCF_002906115.3 Quercus suber | reverse complement strand
CCCCCCCCAAATTAAATAATAATAATAAAAAAACTGGTATACATATGTAATTTGAAACATTAAGATTTGCCAATAAATATATATATTTTTCAATCTCCTCTGAAATAGTGTCAAGTTCCATTTTGATAAATGTGTTGAAATGTTTAAAAAACACTTATTTTATATGTAGTATTTGTTAAATATGAAATAAATGTTAGTTTTTATTTATATAAAAAAAAAAAAATTGTTTTAAGCTTTGGTCTCCCTCAAGTTCAAATCCTGGTTCCGTCCTTGCCTGGGTGATCAATTTCTTGAATGGAATTTTTCTTTTGTTGGTACTTATTATATATATCACGTCTTTGCAAATTTTCAACATCATCAGCATCCTAGTTTATTGAAGTATTCATAATTCAAGAAGATTAGTTTTACCTAGAAATAAATAAATTATAAAATAAATGTACACAATTGAAGCAGATAAGTTTGTAATTCAATACAAATTTATTATGTAAAATAAATGTATGACTATATTGGTTACCTTCAATTGTTTTATATGATTTGTTTGCAAGAATAGTGTTTTTTTTTTTGGCTGAATCTAAGATCTTGATAGTCATAAATTCATAATGAATTTTCTTTTTGATCTTGTAAATGATTATAAAATATACAACCAAACTAATGGTATGCATATTTGAAAGATCAAGTGTATGTAAAGTGTAAAAAAAATACTTGCCTGTGGTGGTAATGATGTCTTTCATGTCAAACTACTTCTTGGAGAGGGAGAGAGGTTTGAAAAAAAAAAAAACCGATAGAGAGATTTCGTTTGAAAAAGAAGTCAATATTACAATATATAGTAGCTAAAACATTATTTTTTTTAATAGGTGCTAAAACATTAATATTTGGAAGTGGTATTTGATAATTTTGATGCGGATAGTATTTCAGTTGTGATCAAATTCATCTTAGGCTTTATCTAATTAGTTTTGTTGGTCTTTGTAAATTTGTAATTCATTTTATATTTTAAGAGTTTTAGCATCTTAGGCTTTATCTAATTAGTTTTGTTGGTCCTTGTAATTCATTTTAATTAGAAAATTTTGCATTCCTATGTTAGAAATGATGGCTAGATGTTCAAACTTCTCAGATTTCCTATACCTATCAGTAGTTGCATGGCATTAGATTTTCAATAGGTATTAGTAAAGTTGCTACTTTTTTATACACTATTGGTAAAAAAAATAAGGATTAGAGGAATTATATAAAGAATTTGGATTGTAATTAAATTAAGATTTTTATCAATTTAGAAATTATAGGAGACGAAAAATTATATTATCTTTTTTACATCTAAAAATCTAAAAACATTTCTGCAATATGGTGAAGCCACTTGGCACAAGTACGGTTTCTAAGCCTAACTTTTATTATATAGTATATGATATGATATTAATATGTTTATTGTAGGGTTTGTTTTTGTAGCCCAAGAAAAATGGGTTTCCCCAGGCCCAACGAACCCAGAACAATGAATTTGTAAAGAGTGGATCGAAGGTTTATGCGCTCGCCGGCGTGCATGAAGCATAAACTACTTTCTTTTTATTAGAAGACACTAAGACCTATTTACAACTGGGGGATGCTCCTTGGCCCATAGCCGAGGAGATTTTTCTTCCCCTCCGCCAAAAAACCCCCCCATTTACATTTTGCTCACCTTTCTTATATATCCCTCTCTTCCTCCTCCTGTTGATCATCTATTGGCCTCCCTTTTGACCGTCTATCCCATCAGAGGCCATATCCATGTTCCAGTGTTTCACCCTGATCGCTGTTGCTCTGTCAAGGGGTTACATCCCCATTAATGCGGCCAGAAGGGTTAGGTGAGCGTATTCAATGCCGAGGTGACAGTTCGCCCAGGGCTTGCCCCTTCTTCGTACTTCTGTTGCCAACGCGTAGCACTGGGCCCTCTTCTCCTCGGATATTTTAGGAGTCCTTTGGTAGGGTGGTCCTTGTGTTTTTCCGAGGTCTCGGACGCCCGAGGACAGGGTCATCCTCGGACCCATTGTGCATCCTCGACGTGGGTCATTTGGGCCTGGCTTGGAGTGGGCCAAGGCTACCCGATTTTCTGGTCTCACAATAGCCCCTCAAAATCTTGCTGCACGCATCCTCAGGCGGGGAGAAGGATTTGACATCCTCGGCCTTACCCCCTCCCCCCCGGTCAGTACTGGGGTCTATTCATCTGCCTAAGGCACGTCGCTGACGTTTCGGAGCACGTAACGTGCCCATCATTAAATTCAGGCAGCTCTGTGCTCCCCACGTCTGATGAGGCGTTACCCATCCAACAATGGAGGTTCGTCTCGCATTTATGGGCGGGAAAACCCGCATGGTTCCTCGATTTGGGGTATAAATACCCGTACGAACCGCTTCTTCCTGTTTCCCATTTGTAATCAAGAATTCTCGTGCGCCCCTCCTGAGTTCAGTCACACTCTCACTAGCACCTCCAGCACAAAAAGCCTGTCCGAGTAGCTCCTCCTCTTTTCAGTAAGTCGCTCTATCCCTCTCTGAGCTCTCTCTCTACTCTTTCTTCTACTTCGCCTGTTCTTTTTAGTTCTTTTAGGTGTCAACCGGGATGGGTAGTTTAAGAAATACGTCGATACTGAGGAGGCGATGGAGAAATTCATCACCGACTACCGAATTCCCGCAATGTAGGTCTGAGATATTGTGAGGACGGGGATTGGCGCATACACAGACAGGAGGGCTGAGGTGGTAATTCCCATTGTCGCCTTCCTTGAAGGGGAGGTGACTGATCCCCATGGGGCGGTGATGAGGGATTACCTCACGCACTTCCGTTGGCCCCCACCCAGTGTGGGATAAACGTCTTTAGGATTCTGGGCTGTGTGGACGCCCTGAAGAGAAGATGGGGCTGAGGTTGACCACCACGACGTGAACTGGTGTTACAACCTTCAGCTTCTTAAGGGCAAGTCGTATTACCTGAAGACGAGAGACGACAGGGTGCGGCTCATTCAGTGCCTCCCCGAGTCCAGCAAGGGTTCAACGAGGATTTCCTCATCGTGTCAGGGGAGTGGCACGATGGCTTCACTGCCCAACAACAGGGGAATACCAGGTGGGGGCAGTGGGAAACAGGAGGGGTGTTCAAGTTCTCGTCTTTTTCTTCCTTTTTTTTTTTTACTAACGCGGTGGTGCTTTCCGTTTGCAGACCGCACACTTTTGAGCAT
>NW_027069696.1:40237-87067 GCF_002906115.3 Quercus suber | reverse complement strand
TCTCTCCTCCTCCTGTTGATCATCTATTGGCCTCCCTTTGACCGTCTTCCCATCAGAGGCCATATCATGTCCAGTAGTTTCACCCTGATCGTGTTGCTCTGTCAAGGGGTTACATCCCATTAATGCGGCCAAAAGGTTATGAGCGTATTCAATGCCGAGGTGACAGTTGCCAGGGCTTGCCCCTTCTTCGTACTTCTGTTGCCAACGCGTGGCACTGGGCCCTCTCCTCCTCGAATATTCAGGAGTCCTTTGTAGGGTGGTCCTCGTGTTTTTTGAGGTCTCAGACCCGAGGACAGGGTCATCCTCGGACCCATGTGCATCCTCGGCGTGGGTCATTTGGGCCTGGCTTGGAGTGGGCCAAGGCTACCCGATTTTCTGGTCCCACATTTATCATTTGTCAGTAATAAATAGGAATTTAATTTATATATATATATATATATATTTATATAAATTAGATAAAAATATGCCCTTAAATGTAAACTAATTTTTATTTGAGGGGGAAAATGTAAACTACTAATTCCACGGTTTCCATCTGTATTTCTTCGAAAAAAAAAAAAAATCAGTTACATGGACGTCATGTTATATGGTACCGTTTCTTAGGGGTATTGGAAAGTCAATCATTTAAGAGTTTGATTAAAAATGACTCCTCCTCTACCCTTCCACCCAAATTTTATTTAGAAATACATTAATTGGCAAGGCTTATCAAAAATATTTCTTTGGGATTACATTATAATATTATATTGCTTAAACTACTAATGAAGAAAAAAACAAAACTTCCAAAAAATATGCCTGGTCATTTTATATATATATATTTTTTTTGAGAATCAGGTAAGAAATTTTATTTAAGGCAAATCAAACTAAAAAACATCTTCCAAGTCATGTGGTAGATCTTCTAACCACACATCAAAATCTACAGATACAACTGCTCTACGGGCAAGGGCATGAGCAAGCTTATTGCCCTCCGTCTTAACATGACAAAAACTACATTAAAATTTGCTACTAAACAATGAAATATCAGCAATGACATTTTCCAAACAAAGTCCTTGAAAGCTTGGTAGCAGCAAGAGCTTGGATAATCTTCAAGGAATCACCCTTCACCTCCATGGCTGAAGATACAGCTCCTGGACAAATACAATAGCTCTTCGGGCAGCCAAAGCTTCCACCATGTCCACAGACACCGGATGTCTAATTTTCTGGCTCAACGCACCAATAACTAACCTCGCCGAATCCCTGATGATGAGCCCAAGACTTGCACACTCCTGCTCTTCAAAGAATGCTCCATCGAATTGACTTTGAACAAACCAGATGTTGGAGGTTTCCACCGAATATCCCCACTACGAACAGCCAACCTAGGAATCTTTCTATGCACATCATGGAAATCCTTCAGCAGCTCAGAGGCCCAAGTGCACACCTCATCGACACCCCATACCTTCTGTCTCTTTCTAATCCGATTCCGACACTCCCAAATACTCCATGCAACCATGGCAAAAAACTCCACCAACTTTGATGTAGCTTCCCCATATAGAAAACAAAACAAATCTTCAAACTTGGAGAACTGTTTAGATTGCAAAAAAGAGAAACGCTGATCTGACATCCAAATGGACTTGACTGAATCGCAAAACCACAGCGCATGAATACTATCTTCAGCTAAATCACGGCACTACTCGCACATGCCATGGTCATTACATATCGGCTAGCAATTTCATATAATTAGATAAATATCCAAATTTACTTAAAAATCCTTAAACATTTAGTTGCAATTATAGTACACAAGTAATGGGATATATATATATATATATATAAAATAAATCTGATGTATTTATCATTAAAAAAAAATTAATTTTCTTCTATGTAAACATTTAATTTCATGCTAACAGTTAAAAAAAAAAAAAAAAAGGTCACGATTAAAAAGAAAGCACAATTAAAGTTTTTTTTTTTTTTTTTTTTTTTGGAGAGGAAAGACTATGATCTTTTATTAAGAAAATCTAGCTAAATCAGCTTTGAAAGTTCACTTGGTGTGTAAAACACTAGTGAATGTTTAAACCCCAAATTTCAAAATAATCAACACAAGCTTATACTCAAACAATATATGTGCGGAATATGAAATATAAGCTATATCCAAATAGGTAAAACACTCTAAACCATAATTAATCACAAACACAACAGCAATTAAAAAGAAAAGAGTGGGGAAGAGAGATGCAAATACAAGATAACACCGGCATATGTTATCGAAGAGAAAACCGAAGAATTCGGCGAAAATTTCTCCGCCGCCCTCCAAGCGATAAAATGATCCACTAGAAAATCAGTTGGAATACATAAATTCTAATAACCCTCCAAGCCTAATCTACCTAATGCACCTAAGCCCTCCAAACTTCTTACTCCAACAAGGTTAGTCTAACCGTGTCTTCTCTAACTTTCGGATCTACAATAAGCTCATTGCATCAACCAAATGAATTGGTCCTCTTTGAACTGCTTCTCAAGCACAAATAACATTCTCACTGATATGAGTATGGTAAGGTAAGGATTTGGCTAAAAATCCTCTCAAGGGTATGTCAATGGAGAGGGTGAGAGCAAAGGAATTTGGAGAATCAAAGATATAAGATTGTGGATGAATCAATCTTGTTGTTCTCTAGGGTTTATCTCTCTAAAATTCTCTCTGGAAGTTCTTTACATTGTGGGTATAAGGGTATTTATAGTAGGGTATGTGAAGGAATATGAAAAGCCATTTTTTTCCAAAATAGGGGGCTTTGGCGAGTCACTCGCGACTGGGACAAGTAGCGAGTTCCAGTCGCCAAATAACAAAATGGACAGACTGTACTTTTTGTCTTATAGTGATCCAACTGTATTGACCTTTCAACTTCCTGCATGCTTCACACGTGTGCTTGGATTTTGGCAAGTCCCACCCGCGAGTTAGTTGTGAGTTCCAGTCGCGAGAATGCTCTTCATGCACACTCTTGATCAATTCTTCATACTTTCTCATATACAACCCTTACATTATTCCTACCTAAATATAGGATTTCTAATTGCTGAATTACAAGTAAATTTGACATGGAATAAACCAACACATAGTTGAATCAATTCAACTTTACAAGCTTGGAGGACAGAAATAAATTGTGGTGAAATATCCTCCATCCACATAATAATGTTTGAGATATGCACAACATACCTGGCATGACTGTGAGTAATCTTATTACCTTCTCTCTTAACATGTGAGTAACGTATTTGATTAAAAGAACGAGAGCAGCGTTACACATCTTCAATAAGCAACACATTGTAAGACAGAACCTCTATGTCATTGATCAACCTTGACATTAAAATCTGCGAGTCTCCTCAAGAACAGCTTCTCTAATGCCAATCTCTAATGCAAATTGAAGAGCTTTGGAGGTAGCAAAGGCCTTCGATATCTTCTGAAGAGTAAGCTTGTGGGATTTGTTGCGATAGAGAAGCAAGAACCAAAAGCCATTGCTGTCACGAACAATCACTCCTATACTTGTTCACCTCAGAAAAATGGCACCGTGGAAATTAATCTTCACAAAATCTGCCAGTGGGGGTCGCCAATGGGCTCAAGGCAATGGGGGATGAGGTTGTGGCAGTGGATGGATGGCCAAAAATTCTTCCAAGCGTCCCTTACTCTCTTGAGCTAGCTGATGCAGATTACAACTGGGCTAGTGTAGAAGAGTTAGATTCCATGCCGTGACTGCAAATATCTCAGGGTGTTGATGCTCCTTCAGAATCCATGAGAGCAACTCCGTGAAATCCAGGAATTGAATGGACATACGGCAAGCCTAAAGCTGAATATCTGACGCATGATCCACCATGCCCTATTCTACCCCATGCATATTTTCCTTGTCTCGAAGAGATGATGTAGCTAGCATGCGTTTGGTCATGATTCGACCCTAACTCACTTAGTGGCGGCTTTAGGAATTTTTTTGAGGGTAGTCATTAAAAAACATTAAATTATACAAAATCTAATAAAAATAATTTCATCCATTGACCAAAAAAACACACACACACACACACACACACACACATGCAAATAAATAAAATCTTACATTTCCTTCTACAATTTTTTTTTAAAAATTTTAAAATCATTACACCATAATCTCATCATCAATGTTGTAAGCTACATCTTTTCAAAAGTTTAGTTAAATAAAATTTTTCTTGGATTTTTTTTTTTTAATTGTAAGAACCTAAATATTGTTAAGGGGACCAAAGTTTAAGAACAAAATTTGGCTACAAACTTTGTTGTAGTCACCTTCACTAAATGAATTAACATTGGTACATATTTTGAAAATCTTATCGATGAATTGCATGTTCTCTATATTCTTAAAGCACGTTAAAATTTTATGTCAATTGGATGTTATTTGTCATTCGATTAATAAAATTATTTTTATGTATAATTTTAGACTAAAAAACTCAAAATTTAAATATTTAATTGGCAACAAAGTTGTTGTTCTTTTATCTTCTTAAGATATTGCAAGTATGGATGATTTAAGAAGAAAATGTAATTAAATGGTGGATTTGTTAAAATTAACATTCAATAAAAAAAAAATATTGAATAGAGTTGTAGTCTTAGTCTACAACTAAACTTGTTGCCAAATTTTGTCCAAATTTTAATTATGTTGGGCCTAAAAAAATTTAGGGTGGTCACAAAGTTTTTTAAAGATAAAAAAAATTATAAATTTTTTAAAATTTATACATTTTTTTTTTTTTTTTTTTGAGGTCAGGGTGGTCTTGTGACCACCCTGAACTCTATGTAGAGCCGCTCCTGTTGGGAATGAGTTCAGTGTTGTAAGAGGACTTGTGTTTTGTGTTTTGAGTTTGGGCAAAACGGTTTGGAAGCAGCTAGTGTTTGTGCTTTCTTTGAAAGTAGGACTGATTTGGCAAAGAAAATAAAAATGCCAACACGCCAGCGTGTGATTTGTAGGACTGATTTGGCGCAAAAAAAAAAAAAAAAAAAAAAAAAAAAAAAAAAAAAAAAAAACCATGCCAGCACACCAGCATGTCATTTAGCAGCTACATAATCAAGTCTCTAACGGAGGTTTGGGTTTTGCTAATAGGACAAAAATTCAGGATGTAAAATATAATTTCTCAAACTTCAGAATATAAAATGCAAGTAACATCAAACTTCAAGATGTATTTTGTAATTTATCCAATTTCTATTATAAAAATAATAGTAAATAGTATATTTATACATACTAGTCAGTTTTATCTATAAAATTACACTTTATCCCCCTTAACAATATCATTAATTCTTTTAAGAATAATGTTATAGCCACAAAATTTTTTATAACAATTTTTCAAATTATTGAAGTAGCAAATTCTTATTGGTTAGCATCTAGACTGACTATTAACACCACTTTTTTACTTACCAATAACCACTTATCACATCAACACTTTGTAAAAATAACTTATAGCTCTAGCATTTTCCTCCTTTTAAAGACCATAAAAATTATATATCTAAAATCTAAAACAAAATATATAAGCCCAACAAAAAAAAATTATCAATAGTGAAGTTAAAAAAAATTAAGCTCAATCAACCAATTTTACCCCAAACAAACAACTTGACTCTTTACAAAATTTTAAACAAAATAATTTTCTTCTTACCCAACAAATGCACTCATAAATTTAAAAAAAAAAAAAAAAAAAAAAATTCAATGGCTAAGTCGACACAACCAGTAGTAGAGTTGTCCCCTAATTCAAAGTCTTAGCTCTGTCCTTGTATATATAAACACAAAAATAAAAAGATGATTGCCTAGGTATCCATTTATTAAATATTTCTACAGATTCAACTTATTTCAAAATCAACAATAATCTTCGTACATTATGGAATATAGACTACCAATTAAAGGTGTAGTCTTCGGCGACACCAAAAAATGGAGTTAACCATTCATCCTTGGGGCATTCAAAAGATACTTTACCGTTTTGGCGAACTCATGTAGCATATACATCTTCTAAGTTCTAACCATACTTTTTTTTTTTTAGAAATGCTTTCTTCTCATGGAGTCGAATCCTAATAATTACTCACTCTAATTTGTTATCAAACAAAGGCACTACCAGTTTAAGCAACAAACTCTGTTTACTTTTAACCAAATAAAAAAGATGACCCAATTTAGACATACAGCTCATCAAATGAGGAGCTTCAAAAGACAGACAACTTTTTACCCCTCAATAATAACACCGAAATAGTAAATAAATACATTACCATTTCTGCATTTCAACCATTTCTTTTGATGTCCTAGTTACCAAACTAGTACAAATTCAAAAGGGAAATACTTAGATGCCATAGAAACATTTTTAGTGTAAATTTATTAAATACAGCTGTAGACTTTATTTACAAATAACACTATCATAGTCATGGTCTCGGTCCTCGGATACCTAACCATTCAAAGCCTTGGAGATAGCTGGGCCTTCAGTGGATTCTTCATCACCACAATGAACTCCTGTTGCTCTGACAAATCAACCTCATCACCCTCCACAGCTTTCCAATCAAAATTCCAAACCAAGTTGGCCACAAAATACTCCAAATGCAGCATTGCCAAACCAGAAGCAGGACAAATCCTCCTCCCCGCACCAAATGGCATCATCTTAATCTCTCTGCTTCCTGTTATATCAAACGCTTCTCCTCCACCATTCAAGAATCTCTCTGGCTTAAACGCCATGGGATCCTCCCAAACCTTCGGGTCCCGCCCCATTTCTGCCACATTGAAATGCAAAGTACCATTCTTTGGTACTATATAGCCATCCAAAACCACATCCTCAGTCACTGCATGTGGTATCACAAGATGGGCAGGTGGGTGTCTCCTTAAACCCTCCAAAACCACTGCTTTCAAGTAAGGCATCTTGTTCAAATCTTCCCCCTTTACCTCTTTCTCTCCATCACCAACAACCCCTTTCATCTCCACTAAAAGCCTCTCTTGGATTTGTGGGTATTTTACCATATTCGCCATAATCCACTCTAATGCTGTTGACGTAGTATCCGTACCCGCGACGAGAAATTCTGAACTTAAACTAACCATTTCCTCCTCGGAAAGCTTCCTCTTCTCCTCTGGTAGCTCCAAATCCAACAATGTATCCACATTCGACACAACAAACTCATCTTCATTTTCTTTGACTTCTTTCATTTTACTGTCTTTCTTGCCTCACTTTCCTCCTTGCTTTAATAAAAGGAATTAACACATCATCTTGGTTTCTCCGAAGTTGAAACAACTCTTCCCAACGCTTACGAAATAAAATCCTTCCAATACTGGGGAAAGAATTGAGTATAGCAAACCGACCAGAGCTCAAAAGCAAGCGCTGGCAACCCTCTTCGATTTTCTTAATCTGGGTTTCACCGAGTTTGTCTCCGAAGCACATAAGAACCAACAAACAAAACATGGAGTATTGGAAATGGTCTTTAACAACAGATTTAGTGTTGGAACCAAGGCGATTGAGGAGAATATCCAAGACCCACTTGCGTGCGTGAGAGTAAGATTTCATGTGCGAAGGGTGGAGAATCTTTGAAGTGAGATTGCGACGAAAGAGTCGCCATGTGGGACCATAAGAGGAAGTGTTGATGCTGTGGCTATTACTAGATAAGATCAAGTCTGTAGGTAGAGTAGCTGGTCGGTCAGCGAAAACAACACTGTTTTGAATAAGAGCTTTGTGTGCGAGAGAATGGTTGGCAATGATGATATCTGGGACGAAGCCTATGCAAATGGTGATGATGGGTCCGTACACGGCATGGAGTTTGTGGAGGGTCAGGGGGAGTTCCAATTCTAAGGGTTTGCGGCGCAATAGGAAGTGTCTGAGTATTTGGACGTGTGAGGGTCCTGGAGGTAGCTTATTTTGATTTTCAGAGACTTTGTTGATGTTAGAAATACTGAATTGAAGTATTGTATATCATGATCAAGGAATATAC
The DNA here is from genome assembly GCF_002906115.3 of Quercus suber. Taxonomy (NCBI): domain Eukaryota; kingdom Viridiplantae; phylum Streptophyta; class Magnoliopsida; order Fagales; family Fagaceae; genus Quercus; species Quercus suber. Next base: position 79,167 of record NW_027069696.1, on the reverse strand, counting down.
ATATGATGCCTTTATATATGAGGCATATGTGTGCGGTACAAGTAAGCATATGTGTGTGGTACAAGTAAAGTGTAGTACAAGTGTGCTATACAAGTAAACCAGCTGGGCCTAAAGCCCATAATATACATTAACAGCCCCCCTCAAGCTCAAGGTGGATGTGAGACCAGCTTGAGGTTGTCAACCAAGTCACGAGTGCGTCCCTTAGGAAGTGCCTTGGGGAAGATATCTGCAAGTTGATTTTTGGAGGAGACGGAGAAAAGCTTGAGAGCACCTTGGACAAGATGAGAACGGATAAAATGACAATCAATTTCGATGTGTTTAGTCCGTTCATGGAAGACGTCATTGTGAGCAATATGAATGACACTCTGGTTGTCACAATAAAGGGGAGTAGCAGAGGATGTGGACACACCCAAATCCTTAAGAAGCCATCGTAACCAAAGGAGCTCAGATGTGGTGTCAGCAAGAGCAGGATATTCTGCTTTAGTACTGGAACGGACCACAAAAGTTTGTTTCTTACTTTGCCAAGAAATCAAAGAAGAACCAAGGAGAAAGCAATAACCTGTAGTGGACCTACGATCAGTGGGATCTCCTGCCCAATCAGCATTAGAGAATGCACGGAGTACAAGAGGAAACTGAGCTAAGTAGAAAAGGCCCTGGAAGAGAGTGTCCTTCAAGTATCGTAGAATGCGCAGAACAACAGCATAGTGAGTCGATCGCGGAGCAGACAGGTACTGGCTTACCTAATGAACAGCATAAGAAATGTCTGGACGAGTAACTGTGAGATAAACTAGGCTGCCAACCAATCGTCTGTAAAGAGAGGGATTAGACAATGGTTTTCCCCCCGAGGGTGTCAGATGCGCATTAAGTTCAACTGGAGTGTCAACAGTCTTGCTGTCAGTGAGTCCAGCTCGAGATAAAAGGTCAGATGCATACTTGGCTTGAGTAATATAAAGACCATCTGTGGAACGAGTGATCTCAAGACCCAAGAAATAGCTGAGATGTCCAAGGTCTTTCATCTCAAATTGTTGACTAAGAAAATCCTTGAGTTCTTGAATGCCACTGGGGTCATCACCAGTTATGATCATATCATCCACATATAAGAGAAGCAAAATGGTGCCTTTATCATTGCGACGAAGAAATAAGGCAGAATCATAAGGACTGGCAGTGTAACCTAAGCGAAAGATGGTGGAGCTGAACTTGGCAAACCAAGCTCGTGGAGCTTGTTTAAGGCCATAAAGTGCACGTCGAAGGCGACAAACCTTGTTTGTTTCAACAGAAAGACTAGGAGGAGGTTGCATATAGACTTCTTCATGCAGATCCCCATTAAGGAAGGCATTTTTAACATCCATCTGAAAAATATCCCATTTACTAGCAGCAGCAACAGCTAAAAGGGCACGAACAGAGGAGATACGGGCAACTAGAGTAAAAGTCTCTTCATAATCAATCCCATACTCCTATGTAAAACCTTTTGCAACAAGACGAGCCTTGTAGCGCTCGATGGACCCATCAGAGCGAGTCTTGATCTTATAGATCCACTTACAACCAACCATAGACTGACTAGGAGGGAGAGTAACCAGATCCCAAGTATGGTTTTTGGTTAATGCATCAATTTCCTCTTTCATTGCTATCTGCAATAAAGGGTCAGTAGAGGCCTCACGATAGGTTTGAGGCTCATGGAGTGTAGCAAGGGCAGTGTAACAATGATAGTCAAGTAAATGTGCAGGAATGGATCTTACCCGGATTGAGTGGCGAGGTGGAATGTCTTGTGAAGGATCTTCAGGCGGAGCAGGAGCAGGGGATCTAGGCTCAAGGAGGGGTAGCTTGTCATCAACCTGTTCATCTACAACTTGTCTAGGAGAATCAAAAATATCTGGAGATGGAATAGAGAAGTCCAAAGGAGGATCAAGAGTATCTGTAGAAGGAACAGGAGACTCATCTGGAAAGATTTCTAAAACAGAAGAGTTAGTTAGGGAAGAACGAAAAATGAGAGAGTTCAACAAACAAGCGGTGTTCCCAAAAGACAACATTACGGGAAACACGAAGACGATGAGAGACAGGATCATAGCACCGATACCCTTTTTGAGTTTCACCATAACCAAGGAAACAACAAAGTCTAGATCGGGGCTCGAGTTTGTTGTGCTCATGAGGCTGAAGAAGAACGAAACAAGCAGATCCAAAAGAGCGAAGGTAATGATAGTCAGGGGGTGACCCAAAAAGGCGCTCATACGGAGTCTGATTATGGATGACAGTGCTTGGAATGCGATTAATGGCATGAACAGCATGAAGAGCGGCTTCACCCCAAAATGGGGCAGGAACTTTGGCAGAAAGAAGAAGAGCACGGACAGTGTCAAGAATATGACGAAGTTTTCTTTCTGCTCGACCATTTTGTTGAGAGGTGCCTGGACAGGTTAGATGATGTACAGTGCCATAGGAATGTAACAGAGCTTGAAAAGCATATTGAGTATATTCAAGAGCATTATCAGAACGAAAAGTTTTGATATGTTTGGAGAATTGTGTTTCAACCATTTTTGCAAAGTTACTATATATTGGTAAGATTTCAGAACGAGATTTATAGGAAAGATCCAACTATAACGAGAATAATCATCAATAAAACAACAAAATAACGAGATCCACAATACTAGTAACAGGAGAAGGTCCCCAAACATCAGAATGAATTAACTCAAAAGTACTATTAGAGATAGATTCACTATTATTGAAAGGTAAAGCTGGCTGTTTTCCTAACTGGCATGAAGTACAATCAAAATTGTCTTTGGACACAGAACCCAACAAACCCTTAGAAGCTAACTGTTGTACCCGAGTAGATGAGGCATGACCAAACGAGAATGCCAAAGTGCGAGAGAAGGTAAGGAAGAAACTGCAGCAGCTGCAGCAGCAACAGAGACAGGAGCAACAGGTGGAAGATGAAGATTGTCCACGGGAAACATACGCCCAACCCTAGGACCGGTCCCAAGCTCTTGCCCCGTCCTCGGATCCTGCACAATACACCCAAAATAGTAAAAATAGGCGATATCCTAGTTCAGCTAATTGTCCCACAGAGCACAAATTATAGGATAGGTCAGGTACATGGAAGAACCCAGGAACAGAGAGGTTAGAGGTTGAAACAAAACCTAGACTATTCCCATGCATGGTGGAACCATCAGCTATATGAATATTAAGAGGATGTGGTGCAGGGTCAAGTTTGGAGAATAAGGATGAGTGAGGTGTCATGTGATTGCAGCAGGCAGAATCAAAAAGCCAAGTTTGAGACTTACCGGGCAGAACTGAGAGAGCAGTGGAAAGAGATGCATTACCAGCCATACGAACAGCCTGAGCTATGATCTCCTGTAGTTCAGTGGGGGAGAGGTTGATAGTGGATCCAGAAGACTGGGACTCAGCTGAAATGGAAGGCATCGGCGGAGTAGGCTTAGTATTGGCAACAGCAGCAGTAGATTTGTTGCGATGGTAACAAGTCTCAATGGTGTGGCCAGGACGCTTGCAATAATTGCAGAACTTCTTGTTGGTCTGCTTGCGACGATTGCTAGAGCTAGAGGAATCACCTGATTACTGAGGTTGCTCAATGAAATGAGCAGAAGGAGTAATAGCCAAAACATTGAACTTATTCTAGGCTTGAAGGGTTGCAAGCCGAGCTTCTTCTCTAACTAACTCGTTTACAGCAGTATCAAAAGAGGGAGGAGGACTGCGATTAAGAAGCCGACCTCGGATGGGCTCAAAGTCCTTATGAAGTGACATCAGGAACTCATAGAGACGAAATTCATCTCTAACTGTAGCATATTGCTAAGCATCTTTTGAGCATGCCCAAATCGGATCAGAAAGGTCAATTTGGTCCCAAATGAAGTGAAGCTGATCATAGTAGTCATTGATGGATTGCCCTGGTTCTTGTCGAAGTTGATGCAATTCAACTACCAACTGATATTTCATGGATCCGTGAGTAGTGGAGTACCTTTTGGCCAACATATCCCATGCAGATTTTGCATCATCAAAGCTGCCCAACAGATTGGAGATGGAAGGGATGGAAGTGTTCCGAATCCATGTGAGGATCATGTGGTTGTGACTATCCCATTCAATCATGTGACCAAGGAAGGCAGCATCTTCTTCACTTGCTCCCTGGACAGGAACGGTAATTGCACCAGTACAGTAATGCCAGAGCATGCGACCCTTAAGAAAACTGCGCATAGCTTAAGACTAAGATATGTAATTCTTGTTCCCCTCCAATACAGTATTGATGGGGCGAGGAAGAAAAACATCATTTTTATCCATTTAGAAACACAATATGCAAAAACAGACAGCAAAAATGAAATCTACACGAAAAACTGGGTAAGGAGAACCTAGACTGTAAAAAGTCAACTGTAGAAAAGTCAACGGCCCGGTCAACGGTCAGTCAATGATGACGTCAGCTGTGGTGGATGACGTCAGCAAATGAGTGGATGATGACGTCAGCCCTAGGTGATGTGGCAAGATGACGTCACGGATGACGTCAGCAGAACTGAGTGAGGGCGCGTGACGGCGTGTGACGGCGCGTGAGGGCGCGTGACTGAGGCTGTGAGGGTGCGTGACGGCGCGTGAGGCGCGTGACTGAGGCGCGGCTTCTTCAGGCGGCGTGTGAGAGTGCGTGCAGGCTTCGATGCTTGCAAGACATCCACGAATGCGTAGATCAAGGCGAGACAATCACGGTGGTATGTGCAAAAACTTTATCGGAGGAAGATACACGGCGGAGACGGTGGTTGCAGTGGTCTGTGTGGTGCGGGACTCCTCAATGACGACGGCTGCTGTTCCGGAACTTGAGGACAACGGCTGAGAGACGTAGTAGGTTCAACGGTGAGTGGCTGCAGTGGCTGTTGTGACGGCGGAAGCGATAAGGGTGGAGTAACACCAAGAGAGACAAGACTACTAAAAGAAAGGTCAGAGCAGTGGCTCTGATACCATGTTAGAAATACTGAATTGAAGTATTGTATTTCATAATCAAGGAATATACATATGATGCCTTTATATAAGAGGCATATGTGTGTGGTACAAGTAAGCATATGTGTGTGGTACAAGTAAAGTGTAGTACAAGTGTGCTATACAAGTAAACCAACTAGGCCTAAAGCCTATAATATACATTAACAGTTGAAAAGGAGGGATTTGAGGAGTGCTGAGATACAGAGAGCGATGACGATGATGAACCACACTTCCATGTTCGATTGAATAGGCGCTAAAAAAGGCCAACCTTAGTCCCATATATATAGGTGGAAGAGGACAAAAAATGAGCAAAAAAATGGGGAATTCTTACTTGCTCAGAGAGCATCGCTTTTGCTTAAGAAAATTTTAGTGCTGAATGCAATGCTCCCTCCTTTCGTATACGTGAGAGGAGGGATTTTGTAGTAAAGTCAAATATGTAAAAGTTTTCCTAACAAAAACTTAAATGGTTCAAGAGTAATGCCCCTTCCTCTCACGTGAAATTTAAAATTTAAGTTTTTCTTAAGAAAACTTTGCATTTGATTTTGCTACAAAATCATGGAGCCCACCTTTGAGCACTTAAAAAAACTTTATGTTTTTGACTTTGCTACAAAATAAGTGGGAAAATACTTATAGGTGCTTCGGGAGCAATGTTTCATCTTCTTACATAAGGGGATAGGCCCCACACGTAATTACTGGGGCATTTAAGAATTTCCCAATAAAAAATATAAATTTTGTTATAAAAAGTTTACAAGTTGTTTCATTTGAGATTGAACAAAACTTTCACAAGATCAAACTAAGAGGCTGAGTTGAAGTTCTCAGTTAGAAATTTTCAGCTAGTTTGAATAAAAACATTTTAAAATTTTCCTATCTTTTTTTATTGAATGTGAAGTTTAAAAATATAACTATTGGATTGTATATTTTTAATATATCTTCCATACTTGCATAATTTCAAAAAGATCAAATATCAATAGTTATGTCATTAATTTAATGTTTAAATTTCAAGTTTTTGTGGTGTAAAATTATATATAAAAGATAAGTTTATTCATCGAATATCAAATAACATCTGATTTAAGCAAAATTTAACATGCATGTTAAAAATATGAAATCTAACTATTAATTTTTCGAAAGTTACATCAAATCAAAAAATATACAAAGAGTTTGGTTTGTGGAGAAATCTTTTCCTTTACAATATAACTTTCCTTTTACCAGCCTGTGCTAACTTCTAGAATATAGTATATACCATAACTATAGAAGACTGATTATTTATTTATTTATTTTAAATAGAACGAATATAATTACGTTTCTTTAAACTTTACGTCTTCTGAATAACAACTACAGAAGAAAACAGGCACATCTTTTTCTTTTTTTTAGCATAAAAAACAGGCACATCTTCTGACCATACTTGAAAAAGGACTAAAGAAGAGAAACGTACGTAGCATGCTTAGCCAAACATGAACCACACGCCATATCCTTCTCGAAGAAGAACATGATAAAAGAACGTTTAATTTACGCGACAAACTCACATTACTCTGGACATTTTCGATTTCTTTAATCTGGGTTTCACCAAAACGCATAATAAGAACCAATAAGCAAAACATGGAGTATTGGAAATGTTCCTTAACGACGATTGGCACCTCACTGGACTTGGAGTGAGAATCACAAAGACGATTGAAGAGGATATTATAGACCCACTTGCGTGAAGGGTGAAGAATCTCAGAACTGAGATTGCGGCGAAACAGGCGCCGCATGGGACCGTACGAAGTGGACTTGATGTTGCTCGAGTTACTTGAGAATTGCATGGTGTTAAATTTTTGTATACAACAAAATCTTGAAAAATTATTGAATATTCTAAGAGTACCATTAATGCGTACTCTTCCCTTTCATATTAATTGTGAATCCTATCGTAAATTTAATTAGTAAGACCTACAGTTATATGAGAAGCAAAAGTATACATTTATGATACTCCGGAAGTACCCAATAATTACTTCAGAATCTCTAGTTTCAGAATCCAAACTTTCCTACTGAATCCATACCATTAACTTTTTTTAAATGCCCAACTCGTAGCTTTGGCTCTTCTTGAAGTATCCACCGATATACTACATGTTTTACAAAGCATAGGAAATTTGTTTCGATATACATAATGCTTTGACTTATGTATATCAGAATCTCCACGTGATATACATAGGAAACTTCTAGTCATCAAGATCTTCTTCTCAAATGCTCCCTGTGAACATTAGTTCCCAACAGCTCCACGTGAACATGGACATTGGATCATATTCTACCCGAGGTGGACTTCTTTTCATAGTCAAATTATGACTCGAGGACTTCTAATAGGAATTAAGGAGACAGCCTTAAACTGTCTGACATCACAGCCAAAGTCCAATCTGAATAAGGACTTGAACTCTTATATTTCAAAGAGTCCTACTTAAACTTGAACACCAGTAGATAACAGTAAGCAAAACTTCTTGTAGAAACAGCATTTTGTACTCCTTACGACTCCGGCCCTCATTCCTTAATGATGCTCAAACTCTAAGGCCCAAGGCTAGTTTGAAGCCCAATTAGATATTAAATTGACTTGAGGAGTGTTCAAATAGAAAATATAACATTTTAAATGAGCAAAAATCTATTTTTGGAAATAAAATGATCAAAGTGGCTAGTTCCAAACCCCATTTTTTCAACTATAAAAAGCCTTACATGGTATATTTTCAAACATATAAATCCCACAGAAAAAACCTAAGATTCATTAGAAAATAGTGAATCAAAATGGAGTTTTTTACAAAATACTCTCAAGTCATTTTTATTTGATTGTAACCTTTTCAGGGCCCAATCCTTTGAGTTTAAAGTTTTTAATCACTATTTTATTGAATTGTAATAGATTTGATTAAGGGGAATGGTAAAAAATCAAACCTAGGAGCTTTTTCTTTAAAGTATTCTTTCTTTTGTTCCTTTTTTTCATTTTTTGTCTTTCTTTTAGTTTTAATCCTGTTTCTTTGTGTAGTTTAGGTTTCTATATGTTTGCTTAGGTTAGTTTTATAATTCTGTTATGTTCTGAGCATGCTAGATAGTTAGAATTAGGATTTTTGTTTGTGCTTTGCTTTCTGTTTCGAGTTTTTGGGTTAGGGTTTTTGAACAAGTCCCACACACGCATGTCATGAGCATGCATATGCAGGCACTTGCCCAAAAACCCTAATCTAGATTCCTCATGTTATTTGCTTGGTTTGTTTCACATGTTTTTACCCATTTTTAAAGTTTGTTCACATGTTTATATATGCTCACACCTTTGCCTTATATGCTTGTTTGCTATCACATGTTAGGTTAGGGTTTTTTGTTTTTTGTTTTTCTTTTTTTTTTTGTTTTTGTTTTTTTTTTTTTTTTTTTTTTTTTTTTTTTTCCTAGCTCACAAAAAAAAAAAAAAGCAAAAAAATATATAAATAAATAAATAACAAAAGGGAAAAAGAAAAAGAAAAAAATAGAAAGAAAAGAAATTAAAACAAATATGGTACAACTTCATAAGGCTCGATGAGAGTTTACTTAGCATCTTGATAGGCATGTATCTCAAGTGACATAGTCTCCTCCTCTGATACAACTCCCCCTAAGTATGGTTTCAACCTTTGTCCATTTACTTTCAAAATCCTACCATTCCGAAGGTCCTCAACTATTACAGCTTTATGGTTAAACACTTCTCTTACAATGAAAGGGCCATCACACCTAGGTTTTAGCTTACCTGGGCCCAAATATGCATATTTAAGACCATCGGGCAGCAGCTTAAGCTCCAGCTGTGGTGCCTCTTCACTTGAATGCACAATCTTTTTTTCATTCTCTAGTAGCTCCTCAAAGCAAGGCTTCCATCCTTCATTAACTGCCATCATCTGTTGTTCTTCCAAAACCTGTGAGGAGTCCAACAAAGAAAAATTTTCAGATACATGAATATTACATTCTAAATCATAAGAACCAACATAATCATTAAGAAGAGTTTTAAGAGGATCAGAAAAACAATTCTTATTAAACTCTTCTTGAACAACCGCCCCAATGAGGTTCACATAAGCACAGTCATCATCCTCATGTGGTTGTTTAGCCACATGAAATATTTTTAGCTCCAAAGTCATGGAACCAAAAGTGAGTTGCATCCTTCTATTCTTGCAATTAATTAAAGCATTAGCTGTGGCAAGAAAAGGCCTACCCAAAATAATAGGGGTATGAACACTAGAATGTAAAACAGGTTGGTAATCTAGAACAATAAAATCAAATGGATAATAATATTGTTTGATTTTCACCAACACATCCTCAACAATCCCCCTCGGCTCCCTTATAGAGTGGTCAGCCAATTGTAAAGTTACTAAAGTAGGTTTTAACTCACCAAGTCTAAGTTTTTGATATACACTGAAAGAGATCAAATTAACACTTGCCCAAAGATCTAGCAATGCATGCTCTATGATGTAATCTCCAATAGTACAAGTGATCGTAGGACAACTTGGATTCTTATACTTTGGTGGGGTCTTATGTTGGATAATTACACTTATTAGTTCTGTTAGGAATGCGGTCTTTTTCACATGATGCTTTCTCTTGATGGTGCATAGGTCCTTAATTACCTTGGCATATGCAGGCACTTGCTTTATAACATGCAATAATGGCAAATATATCTTGACTTGATGCAAATGCTCTATTATCTCATATATGGTGTCCAATTTCCTAGGTAATTTTAAGGCTTGTGGAAATGGTGGAGGGATTGGGCACTGTTCAATGTCATCAAGCCCAAGTGACTCAGTTTTATCCTTCTCTTTTTCAACTGGGATCTCCTTAGATTTCTTAGTTACTAAAGGAGAACTTTTATCAATCTCTCTACCACTCCTCAAAATGGTCACAACTTTTACTTCCTCATGTTTATCCTTAGAGCCAATTTTTAGATTTTAATTGATGGGATTGGGTTGAGTTTGGGAAGGACGCTTCTCTCTCTCTATCCCACTCAATGAATTTGTAAGCCTAGTTATATGACTCTTGGCCACTTTTACCTCTTCATCTAGCCTAGAGAGCATGGATTCAAAATTTTGATTTTGCTCATTTTGTCTTTGAACGAAAGTACTAAGTGCATCCTCCAAGAAAGGTTTAGATGATGATGATGCATTTGGTGAATTAAAATTCCTTATAGTAGGAGGATTCAACACAAAGTTACTCTTATAACTCAAATACGGATGATTCCGCATAGTGAATTAAAAAAAAAATTGTGAATTTTGAAATTCAAATATTTGGGTGACAAAACACATAATAATCATGAAGAGAACAGAAGAACTATGTATGAATTGTTGCATCCCACACAAAATTCTGTTCCTTCATGCATCATGTTTCCACCTAATGCACCATATGTAGAATTGAAACAAGGTTTATTAGCAATACTTCTTGACTTTAGAGGACAAGAAAATGAAAATCCTTATGTCCATGTTAGAGCTTTTGAAGAGATAATAAGTAGTTTCTATGCACAAAATGTTATTGAAATTGCTAAGTTGTGAATTTCAACACATAGTGAATTTCAAAAATTGTGAATTTCGAAAAACTCAAAACTCGAAAGTTGAAGATATTTAAGTCACGGTTCCAACCATCTAGCCTTGTGTCAATTGAATTTTTGAGGAGAGAGAAACACTCAAAATACTGATCAGTGCTCAAATTTGATTTTTACTTTTCAGATTCTACCTCTTTGATTTCTTTCCTTATTTGAAGCTTCCAAACATGGTAGAAGACCCAAGCACTCCAGCTGTACCTCCTTAGACATTTAAGCATGGTTTGTTAGCTCATTTTTAATTCTAGTTTGGCCTCTATTCTCTCACAAATTCCTGTAAACTCATCTTTTTCACATGATTTCTTGAAAGTAAAAAATTACATGCAATGAATGACATCTTATTCAAGAAATTATGTAAAGATGAATAATATGGACTAATGCAAATTATGACTTATTTATACAAATTAAGTATAGTAATAAGGAGATAAAGCCCACATAAATATATAACAAGTATACATTTTAAGGCGTTATCACTCCTTCCTATCTTTTGATCCTTAATTTCCAATGAATTATGTGTGATTTGGGAGCCGAATTCTATATATATGAAATGTATGTAGCTTTCCTTTTGGTACACAGGATGAAAGTAGCTGAGGATCATATAAATAACCCAGTCATCACAAGTAAGATCATCAATTACAAAATGAGTACACCAGATTTATTTGGTACAACACATACATAAGACTTGGAAGTGTAATTTGCTTAACTTAACTTGTAGGATCAAGGTGGCAACTAGGGCTTTGCTCTTCCCAGTTGACTTGAGATAAGTAGGACATTCTTGCTTCATATGTCTATACCCTTGACACCCATAACACTTTGGACCAGCCCAGGCATTATCATCAAAACTTAGCTTAGTGTCAGATATATTTAAAAATTTTATAACCTTGAAAGCCCAATTGTTTTCTTGACTAAGCCCAAGCCAATGACAAAACAAAGTCAAGCATCACGTGGACCTAGCTGAAACAAATCCCTTTTTTCTTTCCTCCTTTCCTTAACAACAAATCTGTCCATCCTCTTTCCCTTTTGCAGAAATTTCATAGTGATTTGCACCATCTATAGAAGGAAATTTTCCTCAAATCTTGTCTTTCTCTTTTCACCTCAATCTCCCATGATTACTCCAATATTTTAGAGCTTGAGAATGTGAAATCCTTTGCATATTACCATTGCAATCAAGGATTTTTCCATAGAGAGTTTATTGTGATTTTTGATGGTAGAAATTGTAAGTATGGTCCTTTTGTACATGAGAATTTTCTATATAAGATTAGTATCAAAAGTTGTATAACACATATCTAATATATTTTTTTCCTCTCTCTAATACTAAAATTTTCTAATTGGGCATCCTGTGATGAGTTCGAAGCTTTATTTGTGAGTGCACATTAACAGGGTTGCTGTTAGGGGTGTCCAGACCCGACTCAGACCCGCTAGCCTGAAGAACCCGCTCGATCCTAACCTAATTTCAGACCGAACCGACACTCCCGTCGATCGATGATGGGTTTTCGCGCCTAAGACCCGATGCCGGCGGGTCGAGTGGCGGTTTTCTTCTCCAAAACCCGACCCGATCGATGATAGCTCAGATTTGAGGAGATCTCGGCAAGATTTGAGGAGATTTAAGTTGATTTCGGCGAGATCTCAACCATATTTGGTGAGATCTGGCGAGATTTGAGGATATACAAGCTGATTTTGGCGAGATCTCGACCATATTTGGTGACATCCAAGCTGATTTCGGCGAGATCTCGACCATATTTGGTGACATCCGGCAAGATTCGAAGAGATCCAAGCTGATTTCGGTGATTTTTGGTGCAAATGGAGTGAGGTTTTGTAGATTCCGACAAGCTTTTACAGAATCCGGCGAAGCTTTTGTAGAATCCGGCGACGTTTGCAAGATCTAGCGAATCTCTCCACCGATCGAACCGACCCGAGCATCACTCGAACCTAAAACCGACTCGACCGATTGACGCCGGCAGTTGGTTTCGGGTCCCTCCACGTTCAACCCGATGCTGGCGGGTCGGTTCCGGGTTGGGTCCAAAACTGACCCGGCCCGACCCGTGGACAGCCCTAGTTGCTGTTGTATCCTGGAGAGCAACCACTTGGGCAATTTGCAGCAAATGTCATAGCAGAGGGGGCAAAATTGCTTCTTAAGGATAGCGGATTCAGTTTCATGCCTCGGCTATTGTGAAGTTTCTGTTTTCCTGCATTCTTATTTCATATCATTATATCTGACTTATACTATTGTAATTAATTTGAGCAATTTTCAAAATATATTTCCAACACCTAGTGCTCCTGGTTCTTATAGTTGTCTTGGAGGCACTATATTCCTTTGGAAGCCCCTTAATTGCTATATAAAGCAATTCTTCATTGTCTAGAAAAACACCAACAACCACCAATTTATCCCTAAAAACTTTGATTTTCTGAAGATATGTATCAATAGAATCAATGTCTTTACCAATGCTATGAAGTTCTCCCTTGAGATTCATAACATGAGAACATGAAATGGAAGAAAAAAGATTCTCAAGGACCTTTCAAACTTCCATTGTTGAATTGCAACGAACTGTGAGAGCAACGATTGGAGCAGTGAGAGCAAAGCTCATGAAAGTTGGAAGAGCCTTTTCTTTGGATTTCCAGATCTGGTAATCCGGATTGATGATTGTAATGGTAGACCAAGCAAGATCTTTCAAAAAAATTTCTTGAATAGGTTTCAAGCACCATTGTAACTTGATGCTTCCATACCATGTAATTAGTGCTATCTAACTTGATTGCCATCATATTAGCCATTTTAGAAAGCAAAAGCAAAGGTTGATTCACCAAATTGATTGGTGTAGCAATGGTTAAGGGAGCCATTGTTGAATTTGTAGACGTGGAGGTTGAGGACGACATTGTTGAAGTCATAATTGGAATTATGGTTGAATCTGCCATGTTCTGATACCATGAAAGAATCTTTGATCTTTGAGAAAAGAAAAAGGTTGAATCTAACCAACTCTATATCAAGAAGCGTAACAGAGAGAAAAAAGAGAGAGAGAAAGAGATTAGAATTGGACTAAAAATTTCATCTTCTTCATTAATTGTAGATCAGATACATTTCTCAAAATATAGTACAAAACACTCACACCCAATGATACAATAATTTACACCATAATTAAATCATTGTAACAAACTCAAAATTTCCCCATGTGTTTTGTAATAGAATCCATAACTCACTACAACAAAATGTATTTTTAGTGATGAAAATTAGTGAGGAAATATTTTTTGTCACTAAAAATACAGATTTAGCAACGAAATATGGATTTCGTTGCTAGTAATGAAAAAATTTATTACATTTAGCGACGAAACATAATTTTCGTCGCTATTGGTGATTTGAAATATGGGCGCCAACGGAGAAAAATTTGGCACGAACTTAATTAATCTATAGCGATGAAATATTTCGTCACTAAAAGTTGAAATTTTTTGTGACGAAACATTTCGTCGCTGTAGGTGTTTCTATGAATAGTATTAGTGACGAAAATCATTGCGTCGCTAAAAGGAAGAATTAGTGACGGATTACCATCATCGCTAAGTATAATCATACAAAAATAGGTTTTTTATTTAACAGTTTTGGCGACGAAATCAAAATTTGTCGCTAAAAGTATGCTATGGCGATGAAATTTGAATTTCATTGCTAACAATCATAACAAAATCTAGCTTCTTTGGTGACGAAATTATACTTCATCGCTAAAAGTATGTTATAGTGACAAAACTAAATATGTCTCTAAAAGCGTAACAAAAATATGGGACCTTTTGCGACGAAAAAGCAGGCAATAGCGACGAAAAAGTTTCGTCACTAAAGATGCTACTATAAATATACCAAATTAGATTTTTCACTCAAACCCTAACATTTTTTTACTCTCATTCTCTGTTGTTCACTCTAACTTTCTCTCTCTCTCTTTATACTGTTCTCCATCGAGCTTCGTTCACCACCGTCAAGGAGCTCCCTTCGCTACCATCGAGCTGTCGAGCTCCTTAGCCAGTCTTCTACTCTCGTACCGAACCCCTTTCCCTTTTTGGCCTCACCCTTGACCAACGACTCCTCGTCGAGGTTCTTGCCATCGTAACCTCACCGTCGCACTCATTTTTGTCGTCATTTTGGTCCTCATCGGCGCCACCGCCTTGGTCTCTCTCTCGCCAGGTACGCTCTCTCTATCTATCTATCTATAGTTTTTGTTTGGTTGCAGAGAAAAACGAAGGAAACGAATAGAAAATTGAGTTTTGATTTTGTCAAGTCACGATTATTGAGTTTTTTGAAGTTCCACTGTTTAACTTAGTGAAGAAATTGGTTTAGGAGGAAAAAAAGCTGTGAGAGTGTTAACTTAGGTACTCAATAATTCTTAAGTTCTAGATGGTTCTCTTTCTTTTCTTCTTTTGTTTCCTAAACTTTGTCTCTTAATATTAAACCATTGCTTTGATATTTTTATTTTCATTGTAGTATTGGGATTATGCTTTATAGTCTTGTCAATTTGTGTATGATAATTGGGTTAATGCACGAGCTTTTCTTTGGCTCTTTTCTCATTCTTCGTTATAATTTGTGCTAGGAGGATTGAACAAAATGGACTAGATTGGATTTTACGCCTGTATGTAATCCATTAGATTTTATTATTAGCAAGACTTTATGAGTGTATGCATTTGAAGAATAGTGCTTGCCTTTTATGTGTTACTTGTGATTCATGCATAATTTCGTACAAAAATGCTTTCTTGATCATATTAGCTGGTTTAGGGAGCTTGGTGATAGCTATTACTTCTAGTATTGAAAAGGAAAAGTTTTTTGAATTTATCATAACTCCCATATTCTAATCAAGTTATAGTTTAGCTTTGGTTACTAGTGGGTTTTTATTTAATTTTTATATTATTTATTTTTAGTGTTTATATGCTCTTTGGGAATATATATGTATTTGATTTGGTTTTCCTTTTCAGTATAATTATGATTTGATTTATTAATATTGGATTTTAACTATGTGTTTGAATTCTCCATGGAGGTAATGTTTTTTGGCAGTACTAGTAACTTACAAGCATAGTAACTTTTTTATTTTTTATTTTTGTTTTTGGCATTACTAGTAACTTACAAGCATAGTATTGCTTCTGAACTAACAGCTACTATACGAACGACAGAGTTTGATTAAGTGATGCATGCGTGGGAGGACTGAATGACACTATTTGAATCCTTTTCTCTAAAGGGTGGATTTTTGGAAATGACAATGTTTGAGTGCTTTGAATTCTTACTGTTAACAAATAGCACGCGATCTTTTGAGTATTCTTAATTTCTTAATATCACTTTGCTTTTGAATAGAATTTTAGCGTTAGAAGTTGATGGTGTGATATAAACTAAGCCAACTCCAAGCTCATCCATAAGGGTTGTCCAAAGAAGAATGGGCACTTTATAGAACCGTCGTTTATGAAAAGGTCATCGATCAACAAAGATGCTTGGACGACCCCCAGACGAAAATTCCAAGCATGTTTCTCTACACAAGTTAAGGAAGTGAACCACACGTTCCTATCCCGAAGCATGAGTAAAAATCGAAGTTCATTGTTACAAGTTCGTACTAAATACTTCCAAAAATGGTTATGAAAAATAAGATCAAATAATTTAACTTCCATGGCGGTTGTGGAAGTTAGCCCCGAACCCTTCGACCTCCTCAAAGATAGGGGAAGTTACTAGACAGGTAACTGCTTCTATTGTGCACTATATAAACACTCATTCACGACAAGAAAAGGTACGTCTGAAACATTTCCTAAAAAGTTGGAACTCTAGAATTTGAGAGAGAAACTAACATAAGCATCAGAGGGTTCTTGGCCAGTCACCATTGGTCTCCTTTGATTGTTTGTTTCCTTTTCAGGCCTTCAAAATCATTGAAGCTAGGAGTATTCAGCCTACTGATTTCTTGTGCATCATCAGAAGTAAAATTCTTACTCAGTATTAACTTTGACTGTTAGGACATATGTGGTTTCACTTGTTAGAGAACATATGTCATTCTTTTATGTAATTGGCTAATCCTTTGACAAAACGCACTTTACTTGTATTTAGGTAGATCTAATATGTGTTTAATACTTCAAGGAACATGTTGTTCAAGTCTAATATTAAAACCATGAAGATTGAACCAAGAAACAAGTGAAGAAAAGGTGTTCATTAAAGCTGGACAGATAGCTCAACACCTGTGGACAAATAGCCCGACAGCTTCTCGACATCTTCTCGACAGCTGGATATCTATTGAGCTCTTAAGGAGTTTCTTATCGCAATCTCGACACCTTCTCGATAGCTGGTGGATCGATCGAGAAATCTTCTATCTTCTCGATAACTCCTCGATAGCTTCTCGATAGATAGCTATCTATTGAGGTTTAAATCTCGACACTTCCTCGACACCTTCCGATCAATCGAGGTTACAGAAATCAGAATTTTCAAATCTGATTTTTAGGCCAGGCTTTTGTATTTGTGTAGGGTTTCTTTTCTCACAACCCTAGACCTATATAAGGCTTATTTTAGAGGCCGTCACATAAGAGAATACAAGGAGAACATATGCAAAAGGTGATCTATGCCTTATTCTCTCTGAAAGAAGCTACTGCGTCTTTACGCTTTAGGGTTTTGTAACTAAGTGCTTCTTGATCTTCATTGTTGATGAAGTGAAGAACTTTATAGCCAACATTCTTCTTCCTCAAGTTGGTGAGTGAGTCACGTACTGGGATCTGTGCAAAGGAGTTAGTTATGTACTAGAATCCGTGCATCAAAAGGGTGGCGTTCATATATTAAAGAGTTCAGAGGTTCTGAAGCGGTAGAAGGTTTCTACTGTGAGTTCATCTATGGGGATTGTAGAATCTAAGGACAAAGGTTTTTTACTAGATTTGAAACTTCTCTTTACTATAGTGGATTGCTTTTCGGGAAGGTTTCCTCCCAGGTTTTTTACTGTGAAACTGGTTGGTTTTATTGGTTTTCCTGGGTCATCATATCTTGTCTTATTTATTTTTTCCGCTACATGATTTTGACATGATATTGATGTTTGTTTTTTTTTTTTTAACAAGTTTTATTCATAATTAATCTTATTAACAACTTGGGTTTAAAACTTGTTAATTTTACCAACCGGGGTCTAAATTTTCCAACAAGTGGTATCAAAGCGGGTTCACTCTGATTGGATTAATTTCCTGAGTGTGATCCATTGACTCCTGTTGTCATGAATAGAGGACAATCTTTATTTATACCTACTTTATTTGATGGAACTAATTATGCGTACTGGAAAGTTCGTATGAAAGTTTTTTTGCAGGCTCTAGGTGAACAAGTATGGCGAGCTATTAAAGTTGGCTGGATTAAGCCAAAGGAAGCACCGATGGATTAGGATGATGCAACAATCATAGCGGCAAATTTCAACAGTAGAGCTTTGAATGCTTTGTTCTGTGGGGTGACCAATGAGGAATTCAAAAAAATATCATCCACGAAAGTTGCCAAGGAAGCATGGACCATTTTTGAGACCACCTATGAAGGTACCAAGGCAGTAAAGACTGTGAAGTTTCAACAACTCACTAGTAGTTTTGAAGAAATAAGGATGGAGAAGGATGAGACCTTTGATGAGTTCTATGCTAAACTCAAGGATATTGTGAATTCTGCCTTCAACCTTGGAGAATGTATTATAGAATCCGAAATTGTGAGGAAAATCCTTAGGTCCTTACCTGAAAGATTCCATGCCAAGATCATTGCCATTGAAGAAGCAAAGGACATTGATCAAATTCCTTTGACTGAGCTTGTATGAAACCTTCAAACTTATGAGATGGGATTGGGCTCAATGGGAAAAGGTGGAAAGAGTAAAAACTTGGCTCTTAAGGGTATAGAGGAAGAGATTGAGGACTCTGAAGATGAAGATGAAAGTGAAGATGAGGATAAAGATTTAACCTTTATAACTGATGAGATTATCAAACTTTTTCAGTTTAGGAAGGATAAGGGCAAACCTCTTAGGAAATATAAATCCTCAAGGAAGGGCAAGAATGAGAAACCCCTCATTCAATGCCATGAGTGCAAAGGTTTTGGTCATATGAGGATAGAGTGTCCAAACTACTTCATGAAAGAAAATACCAGGATGTCAGAAGATAAAGGGTTGGTTGCTACTTGGAGTGACACTGAGGATGACTCTTCTGATGAGTCTGTGGATGAATGTCGTCATGTTATAGCCTTTGCTGCCACAACTGATAAGGTGATTTTGGAGAGTGCTAGTAATAGTGAGGATTCTTCTGATGATGAAGTATCTAAGAAGATGACCTTTAAGGAAGCCTATGATAAACTATGCACTGAATTTATAAAATCTAAAAAAACTTCTCATCTTTGTAGAAAAGATTTGAATGAGGTAAAAACTGAAAAAACTGATTTGTTAGTCAAATTAGATAAGACTACAAGGTTAGTTGAGACTCTTATTGTGGAGAACGCCTTATTAGAAGAGAAGATCAAAAATCTTGAGGTTGAGCTTAGTCAAGCTAGAACTCAAATAGAAAGGATGTCTAATGCAAAGCTTAATGAGGTATTGAGTGCTCAAAAACCTAGTTCTGACAAGACTGGCTTAGGATATGCTGTTTTCTACAGCCCTTCCTCTTCCACGACTTCTGGATCAAGGACTGTCTTTGTGCCACAATTTGAGAAAGGTAATAAAGGCATGAAATCCAAAATTGATTTGGCTAATTCTAAATCCTTTGTTAAACCAAATGTTTGTCATCATTGTAGTGTTGCTAGACACATTCATCCTAATTGCTTTAAATTGTATCTTCATAAGTAATTGTCCAAACGGTCACAGGTTTTCTCTCAAGGACCTACATTTTTGTTTGGAGAGTTATTAAAAGTCTTGAGCTTTTTAACTCAATTTCAGGAGAATTCTAATTCTTCTATGTCCTTTAGTAGACATACTAGGACACGTGACTTTTCATCTTCACAGCCAAAGACTCGTGTTGTGTGGGTGAGAAAGGAGCCTAAGACTTAATTGTCTTTTCTGTTTGTCATCTGCTTTAATCCTTTCTATCTAAAGTAGGACTCTCTTTACTTGATTTCATTTCTGTTTTTGGAATTATGCTTTCATGCATCTACACTCTTCTATCATGTTTTCATGCATATGCATCCTTCTTTCATGCTTTCATGTTGTTTGTCTATTTTTGTTTGGTTGTTTAGTTTTTTTATTTTGTTTTGTTTTCAAAATAAAAAATAAAAAGGAAAAATTAGAAAAATACAAAAACAGTGTGTACTTTGGTACTTGTGTACCTTGGATGGCCATTGGAACAAAATTTTCTAAATTTTGTATCTTTTGTAACTTAGATGAGCATCTCTATGCATAACTAAGCAAGTGAGCTTTGTGGCTCTTATTTGTGATGAGTAAGATTAAGTTATCTCTTAAACTTAATACTCGTATCACTCTTTTTGACGGGTAGGACTAGAAAATTCTAAGAGAAAGACATAAATAACTATCTCACCACTGTTACCCACCAATTATAATATGACACTTGTATGCTTCGGCACAGTAAAAGTGCAGTGTCAAAGACACCCGTATGCTTCGGCATAGCAAAAGTGCAGTGTCAAATGCTTAACATCTTGGGTATTTCTTTTCTTTCTCTTATATGCCCATGCATGATATGTTAAAATAAAAGAAAATATGCAAAAAAAAAAAATTAAAAAGCAAAAAGATAAAAAAAAATGTTTTAAATATGGTTGTAAGCATGTATTCTAGGAGATGTAGGAGTTATAGGATGTACCTCGAAGGTGATAGTCCCTATCAAACAGTTATGATTGTATGTGAGTTAAAGTGATTTTCTCATATCTCAAATCGTTATAACTAGTTAACACTCATGCAATCTTGCGATGTTTTTCACACACAACACACAATATTCTTTACTACTCTTGATACATGTGTAGGTACAATGTGATTTGACCATCACATGTTTTACATGTGCTAATGTATGCTCACTAAACTGTCTTGGCTTATTTTTTAAACATAAAATTGGTTAGACTTGTTTAGTGTGTGTGTGTGTTTTGAATCTATGTGCTTAACATTTTTCTTGTTAAGAGATTTGCTTTTCACATGGTGTGCATCTTTCTATTATCTTGTCATCCATAGCATTTTGTTTCATTACATTCATGCATTTTTATGGATTCTTTGTGCCTCCTTGATCATCTTTGATTATCTTTATGTTTCTCGGGTGAAGCTTTTTAGCTTCTTGTATCCTTTGTCAATCATGACAAAAAGGGGAAAAATTGTGTAGAATATGTGGTTTCTTTTTAAGATTTTACATGTTAGGGGGAGAAATACATTCCCTTGTAAGGGGGAGATGTGTTTCATCTTGTTAGAGGGAGTGCTTACTTCCTTGTTCTTGTACCTTGGGTCTTGTGACCATGTTTACATACATTGTGCTTATCTTCTTTATATGTTAATGTATGTTTCTTTCACTTATCTCTACATGTGTTGTTTCTTTTCTATCTTCATACACATGTTTTTTATACTTCTATGCAATTATTATTTCTGTTTCACACTAAGATACCTTGATGAGTTTTGTTTAAGTGTTTCAGAAATACAGGTTGTTAAAGTCTTCTATGCTATGAACTATCTTTTTGCAAAGTTTTTCAAGAGTTTGTGCTAGGATAGATTTTATTGTATTCAACAAGTGAATATGAGTTGAGTGATTTATAACTTCTTTCATATGCTTATTTGTTAGTTGTGGTTTTGTCACGAATTGCCAAAGGGGGAGATTGTTAGGATATATGTGGTTTCACTTGTTAGAGAACATATGTCATTCTTTTATGTAATTGGCTAATTTTTTGACAAAACGCACTTTACTTGTATTTAGGTAGATTTAATATGTGTTTAATACTTCAAGGAACATGTTGTTCAAGTCTAGTATTAAAGCCATGAAGATTGGATCAAGAAACAAGTGAAGAAAAGGTGTTCATTGAAGCAGGACAGATAGCTCGACACCTGTGGACAGATAACCCAACAGCTTCTCGACACCTTCTCGGTAGCTGGCTATCTATCGAGCTCTTAAGGAGTTTCTTATCGCAATTTCGATACCTTCTCGACAGCTAATGGATTGATCGAGAAATCTTCTGTCTTCTCGATAACTCCTCAATAGCTTCTCGACAGATAGCTATCTATCGAGGTTTAAATCTCAACACCTCCTCGACACCTCCCGATCGATCGAGGTTATGAAAATCAGAATTTTCAGATATGATTTTTGGGCCAGGCTTTTGTATTTGTGTAGGGTTTCTTTTCTCACAACCCTAGACTATATAAGGCTTATTTTAAAGGCCGTCACATAAGAGAATACAAGGAGAACATATGCAAAAGGTGATCTATGCCTTATTCTCTCTGAAAGAAGCTACTGCGTCTTTGCGCCTTAGGGTTTTGCAACCAAGTGCTTCTTGATCTTCATTGTTGATAAAGTAAAGAACTTTACAGCCAATATTCTTCTTCCTCAAGTTGGTGAGTGAGTCACGTACTAGGATTCGTGCAAAAGAGTTAGTCATGTATTGGGATCCGTGCATCAAAAGGGTGGTGTTTATATATTAAAGAGTTCAGAGGTTCTGAAGCGGTAGAAGGTTTCTGCTGTGAGTTCATTTACGGGGATTGTAGAGTCTAGGGACAAAGGTTTTGTAGTAGATCTGAAACTTCTCTTTGCTATAGTGGATTGCTTTTCGGGAAGGTTTCCCCTCAGGTTTTTTATTGTGAAACTGGTTGGTTTCATTGGTTTTTCTAGGTCATTATATCTTGTCTTATTTATTTTTTCCATTGCATGATTTTGACATGATATTGATGTTTGTTTGTTTTTAACAAGTTTTATTCATAATTAATCAAATTAATAACTTGGGTTTAAAACTTGTTAATTTTATCAACCGGAGTCTAAATTTCCCAACATTGACCTTTACTAGAGAATGTGGATACTTTGTACTTTTGTAGTGCACTTGAAGTTGGTTATATAAATTTGAAGTTAATTAAATTCATTTAAAAAATATTTCATAGTTATAAAATTATTATGGATATTTTGTAGTGCACTTGAAGTTGGTTATATGAATTTGAAGTTAATTTAATTCATTTAAAAAATAGTTCATAGTCATAAAATTTTAATTCTTTATTGACTTGCTTTCATTGTATAATAATTATTTTCATTGCAACAATGAATGAATTTCGAGAAAAAAAGATATGCATACTAGAGACAATTGCATGTACACTATTGTTCACCAATTGTGGACAAATTCAATTTATGTTTACACTTATCTCTTTAAACGGCTAAATGTATCATTTTTCTCTTCCCTACAAAAACCTAATCAAACTCTTTTTTCTAAAATTTTAAATTGTAAGATCACAAATCCTCCTAACCCTAAGACTACCATGAGTGAGAGGGGAATTGAAAATCATGAGTAAAAAAATGGATGTGTATTTGTGGAAATTTGATGTAGAAAAGGAGAAAACAAATTGCAATGAACTAATAGGATCATGAAATATGGTTTCGTTGAAGCAGTCTTTGTATTAATAATTTGAGTTTTAATAAAATAAAATAAAAAGACAAAAAAAAGTCTTGTAAAACAAATAAAGCAAATGAGCAAAAATTTAATTGGAATCTTGAATAAAGAGAAGGACAAAAAAGTAGTGAAACAAAGCAAATAAAGAAAATCCAATCAAAGAAGTTTTTGTGGGTTGGGGGGAGAGAAAAAAAGACACAACTTTAGGTTGTTATTCAAGCATTTGAAGAACCAATAAAAACGAGGGAAATTGGAAATTTATTAAAAAAATCAATAAGATGTCTTTAATTCTAGGGGTGACAACTTGAGCATTTGAACTTCAAAGTACTAATTGAAAGAGGGAGAGTTAAAAAAAAAAAAAAAAGGAGAGAGAGAGAGAGAGAGAGAGAGAGAGAGAGAGAACATAAGGCTATTTTTGGGATTGTTGTGAAATTATTATGATTTTTTTTGTTGAGTTCTTAGCATTACTTCAAAAGGTAGGAAAACACCTTTTTTGAGATAACGGATCTCGAACCTGATTGTTATTATTATTACTTTTTTTGGTAGCCAAATATGAAACAAAAAAAGACACCATTTTGGGCATAACAAATTGATCAAAACAATGCCATTTTGAATCCACTTTGTGGTATATTATTTATTTATTTATATTATTTGAGTAAATTTGATAGAAATTTATATTAATAAGGATATAAAAATATACAACCATAGATGCTCAGGGTGTAAACAAAAGTCACCAAACTAGCGGGACAATCCATCCAAGAAAAAGAAAACAATAACAATTGTTTTGTAGGATACAACTTAGGTTTAATGCACTAATATACCGAACTGAAACTTAACCCTGTTTAATAATACAGATTAATAAAACATGGGAAAAAAAAAAAAAAAAAAAAAAACTAGAGTAGAGATAAAGTAGTGAAAACTAAGTATGAATAATAAAAAGTCTGCCTACACCCAATGTGGTATATTTATTTGTAGATAATTGGTACAAATGTAGTGAGAGTTCAAGAAAAAAAAAAGGAAACATATCAAGTTATCAACGGAGTAGAGTAACCAAATTTTTTTTTTTTTTTAATTAAGCATTTAAAAAAGCCATTTTTTTAGCATTTGAAGGAGCATAGTGCACATAGGGAATGGACGTTACAAATTATATAATTTGTTTCATATGTTTATAATACAAGTTTATGTTTATGTTTATATTTTTAGTGTATATATATATAACAAATTTTAACTCTAAAAACCCTAATTTTAACTTATAAATACTCATCCTATGTTTCCAATCAAAACCCTAACTAAATGTTATTTTCTGGTCTTCATCTTCTCTAAAACTTTTTTTTTCTCTTTTCAAAACCCTTAAAAAAGAAAAGAAAAAAAGATAGGGAAACATATCAAGTTATCAACAGAGTAGAGTGGTCCTCAAAAAAAAAAAAAAAAAAAAAAAAAAAAAACAGAGTAGAGTAACCAAAAAAAAAGGGCATTTAAAGGAGCCGTTTTTATTGAGCATTTAAAGGCAAGTATTTGTTTACGTATACGTTAATGTTTTTAGCATATATATATATATATATCTTGCTTAAAAATTTCATTTGTTGTCACTGGACTAGGAAAATGTTCTTAGTTAAAGGCCTCATTCCTTAACTTTTTGTTGAAATAAATTCTAACATTCATTAATGAAAATTATCTTGAAGAGAGAGAGAGAGAGAGGTAATCGTTTTCCTAACAATCATGTTTACCATAATCTGATCCCAATTACCAAAGCAACTGGTGCTAAATATAGAATGACTCTCTCCTAGATATTAGATATTTGTTTTAAGTTTTTTTTAAAGCCATTTAAATTATGTGCCATAATTAAATTGACATAACATGATTTACTTAAACCAACTGGTACATAGGACAAGCTTAATTGGTATTTAATGGACACACATTAGCATCCAACAATAATAAAAGAACTTGTACATATAGTATAATTAAGTAGAGTTTTCCTACCAAGTAACCATCTGTAAAATAAAATATAATAATAATAATAATATTTATACCATTATCGTCTTTTTCTTTTTTTTCTCTCTCTTTGAAGAACTTTTTTATGTATATGTTCGATTTCAAAAAAATATTTTTAACTCAAATTTTGATTCATAAATAAAACTTTTCAACATTTTCTCTTTTATAAATATAGGTTTATAAGAAAAGGTGCACAAATGGGATGAACATAAAAAATATTATTTAAATTATTTCTTACATGTAAAATAGAATTTTATGTTTAAGTGTATGTTTATGTGTTAATTTTTTAAACATAATAATAATAAGTAAAGATTGACAAAAAAAAATAGTTCCAAGTTAATAGTTTTATAGTTTGAAGCTACCAAAAAAAAAAAAAAAAGAGATTAAAAGTTGAATATCTGTAGACAGGGAAAATTCCCGACCTATCACAAGCTGACACGTCACACTATTAAGTCCACAAAATACGGCAAATTACAAAGCGTCGCATATTGCTGCTAGGTTTTGCTATCATTACTCAGAAATCAACAGAAATTTGCCAAGTGTCATGCAAAAACCAATCACACATCATCGCACGTGTAAGCGATGACATATTTAGCTTCGCACGTGTAAGCGATGACATAATTAGCCTCGCACGTGTAAGCGATGACATAAGCGGACCAATCAAGCGCTGCCACGTGTCACCAATCAACGTGTCACTTACCTACCCCTAAACTCCTATAAATAGAAGCCTTCCTAAGGCATTTGAAGGAGATCAGGGAGATCAGGAGATTTGGAGAGGATACCAAGCCATTTGAAATACTCAGAAGTCCAGAAGCTCTGCCGGAACCAAGCTCTAAAGCCTCCAAGAACTTCAAGAACTTCAACTTCGAATACGAAGAACATTCGAAGGAAAATCATCCAAATCATCCGCCTAGATCCAAAAGTTTGCGGGAATCAAGCCTAAAGTGTCCGAAAACATCAACAAATCACAAATCAGTGAAGTTCTACGGATTCAAGCCTCTAAAGCCCCGAAGAACTTCCACCACAAACCTTCGAATACGAAGAACATTCAAAGAGGAATCATCCAAATCATATTCCTAGATCTCAAAGTTCACTGGAATTAAGCTCAAAAGCCTCTAGAAACCTCACAAACCATAAATCAGTGAAGCTCAACGGATTCAAGCCTCTAAAGCCCCGAAGAACTTCCACCACAAATCCAAGAACACGAAGAGTGTGAAGAACAAAAGATTTCTAACAAGCTCATAGCCAGAGATTCATTGTAATTCCGTTTTAGCAATCTTCGAAACATCCCTCAACCAAATTGAAGGATATTTTGTGTTCAAGTCACAATCACATTACCACAAATCTAAATCAAAAAGTCTTGCAAGGAGATCGAATCAGAGGATAACTCTTTTGTAATTACAGAGAATTGTACCACACATTCATCAATACAAATTTGCACTTGTGAAACTATTTTTACTTGTTTGACTTATTTCGAACCAAGAAATTTAGTCGTCCACATATTCTGGCACACCCGGTGGGACATCTCTGCCTCTCATCTCATTCTCCTTCAAAGAAAGAAATCTTCATCATCTTGCTACCAGCTCCAATGGCCTCTAGCGAGAACATCCAAGCTTCAACAACTACTTCAACTAAACTTGGTACGGCTACCACCAACAACTACATTGGTGTAATCAATTGTAGCCTACTCAAAGCAAATAATCAACTTCAATCTCAATCAACCAAGGAAGCCAAGGTCCAGACAATCATCTCCTTAGACCCTCTTGCAAGAAACGAGGTCATCAACAAGGACGTCTCTACCTTGGAACACCTCAAGTATGGGGGCAAATCCCCTTCTTCCTTTATAAGAAATTGGTCACACGATCTTTCTCCCATCAAAGGGAACCCAAAAAATGAGATTTCATGTGCTCACTTCAATTCACTTCCTTCTCCATCATCTTGGGAAGTTGTGTCAGTCATGATGACTAACACCTCTACAATGGAAGAAAAGATGGTTGAAATGGAACAAAGGGTCGTCCTTCTCACAAAAGCACTTGAAGATAAGGACTTCCAAATTGCAACTTTAATGAACAAACTCGAAGTACAAGATCTTGGTAAATCAAGTCATGGTCATAAATTCACATCTGCGAAGGATGACGAAGGGAGAGAAATTGAAAACACTTCCCGACGAGAACAATCTACTTCGGTTGCTTCGTTGTCAGTCCAACAATTACAAGACATGATAACAAATACCATCCGAGCACAATATGAAGGTTCTTCTACAAGTTCTCTCACATATTCAAAACCTTACACAAAGCACATCGACAACATGAGGATGCCAAATGGGTATCAACCCCCTAAGTTCTTGCAGTTTGATGGCCATGGAAACCCTAAGCAACACGTGGCTCACTTTGTAGAAACCTGTGAGAATGCAGGGACTCAAGGAGGCCTCTTTGTAAAGCAGTTCGTCCGTTCACTAAAAGGGAATGCCTTTGATTGGTATACAGACTTAGAACCTGAGTCAATCGATAGCTGGGAACAACTTGAAAGAGAGTTTCTCAACCGATTCTATAGCACACGGCGCATGGTGAGCATGATGGAACTTACCAATACCAAATAGTGGAAAGACGAGCCTGTCCTTGATTATATCAATCGATGGCGTTCTTTGAGTCTAGATTGCAAGGATAGACTTTCTGAAATTTTTGCTATAGAGATGTGCATCCAAGGCATGCATTGGGGACTTCTTTACATCCTTCAAGGGATAAAGCCTCGAACATTTGAAGAGTTAGCAACTCGTGCGCATGACATGGAGCTGAGCATTGCTAGCCAAGGAAATACAAAACCTCCCATACCTGAGGAAAGCGTAAAGGAAGTAAGGAGGAGTGATAGAAATGGAAAAGTCAGCCTCAAAGACCCAATGGTTGTTAACACCGCCGAAGTCAAGATTCCAAGAAGAGAAGCGAAGGCAAATGAAAAACAGCTTAGAGGATGGCAAAAGAACGAAGTGTGTCACCTGACTTTTAAAGAACGTGAGCAAAGAGCATATCCGTTCCCTAATGAAGATGTGCCGAACATCTTAAAACAACTATTGCAATTGAAACTGATTGAATTGCCAGAATGTAGGCGACAAGAAGACATAGGGAAAGTTGATGACCTTAACTACTGCAAATATCATCGCATCATTGGCCACCCAATCCAAAAATGCTTCTCTTCAAAGAACAAATCATGAAGCTTGCCAAAGAAAACAAGATTGATCTAGACTTCAATGAAGTTGTCGGGTCAAACCATGTGACCGTTGCTTGTGATGTACTTCCAACTCTCAAGCAGGGGGTAAACACCAACCAAGCGTACAAGTTGATCAACAATGATGATGCAAGGATCGGCCCCATCAATGGGAAGTTCCTTAAACACTTCTACGCTTGAACATCGAGGATTGCTCCTCGGCAAGAGCTTAAACTGCCCACTGTAATGCTGCAAGGGTACATGATGTCTTCCCATTACCTTTGAAAGCATACCAATAAAGAGAAATTAATCCTACTCTATGTCACCAATTGCTAGTGTGGCGTAGTGGTTGGATGCCCAAGTCGCCCTTGAAAGGTCTCGGGTTCGATTAGTGGTGATACCCACTATTACACACTGAGCCCTCCTTTTTTTGCAAAAAGAAAAAACCAAAGAAATCATCCAAAAGGAAAATATCAAAAAAAAAAATCATCAAAAAAAAAAATTTAACTACGAAATGACTTGATCCCTTTCCGGGGTACGTAGGCAACTTGGTATCATTTACTAAGTTCAGTCACATGAAAGGAAGAAAGATTGTCAGTCTAGCTTGAAGAGTTTTCCAACGATCAATATGCTTTTTTGAAATCCCTTTAATTGGCAGGCGTTGCTTAGGATCAGTCAATTTTTTACTACATGATACTCAAAGATCATTGTGGTAGAAAAAGACAGCTGCAAAGAATTGGTGTTACTTGGCTTTTCTTGAACTAATGATAAACATAAGTTAGTTCTTGGTTGTGGAGTAAAAAAAAATCTTCAACCTCTTTTGCAAAGAATGAAGTCTTCATGGCATTGCCTTCTTTTGTGGACATCCTTCCATGTCTCTAAAATATGTTTTACATCATTTATCTTCTGGGGGCATCTTCTTGTACCTTGCAAGTCTAAGCTACATCGTCTCTCTTCTAGATTGTGCCACTTCACAACTCCGAAATTTGAACCACATCATCTCCCTTTTGAGTGGTGCCGTTTCATATCATGTCTCTGGAATTTGGACAACGTCACCTTCCTCCAGCATCTAAAGTTGGTGTTGCGTCATCTCTCCTCTAAGGGCATGTTCATGCAATGTCAAAGTCTTGGCGGCATTCTTCTCACACTCAAGGTTTTGTCGGCATCTCTTTGCATCCTTAAAGTCTTGATGGGAGCTTCTTGAAACTTCAAAGTTTTGTTGGTACCTTCTTGCTTCTTCAAAGTCTTGTTGGCGTCTCTAAAATCTTGATGTCTGGCGATAGTACTATGTACCCTTGATGTTTGAACTTTGTCGCCTTTAAAAATTGGCGCTAATACAACTTCAAAGGCCAATGTTGGTGTGACTTCAATGCAGATGAAGTATTGACGCGATGTCATGGTGAAGACGAATATTGGCATGGCTTCAATGTAAATAAAGTGTTGACGTGGCTCCATGGCAAAAATGAATGTTGACACAGCTTCAGTGCAAATGGTGGTGCGACTTCATGACATATGTAAATGCAATTATTGCTTCATGGCGAAGATGAATGTTGATACGACTTCAGTACAAATGGTGGTGCGACTTCATGACATATGTAAGTGCAAATATTGCTTCACGGCAAAAATGAATGTTGGCATGATTTCGGTACTAGGACAAATGCTGGCATATCTTCATGGTAAAGACTCTTGATGTGACTACGTTGCAAAGACTCTTGAGATGGCTGCATTGAAAAGACAAGTGTTGGTATAGCTTAATTGCCAAGACAAAGGCCCGTACAACTTCAAGGTCTAGTACTAATAATAGCATCATTGAATCCTGAACACCTTTGACAACATTGTTGCCTAAATGACTGTTGCTATGAGAATGTTAAGGATGGAGACAAACATCATTATAAAAACGTTGGTGTAAAGCTCGATGTTAAAGCCCAAAAATCAAGAAAACTGTGCTGCAAAACAAAAACAAGCAACAAAAAAATTTGTCAGGAAAAGGTCTCATAGCACGTAAAAAAAAAAAAAAAAATTCTTGAAAGCAGGAGAAGAAATCTGAATGTTTAGCATGTGCCTCAGTGATAAAGGAAGGCAATAACATGCCTTTATATAGAAAACTTCTGAGATAGCAGGCAAGAAAAATGAAGAAAGTCAGCAAACCAATAAATGGTTCCACCAACCGGCCAGTGGAAAGAACTACATTCACATTTCAGAAATGAGAAAACAATTGAAATTCAAAGTCAAATTTTGCAAACTCAAATGCACTAAAAGTCAGGAAAGTCTGCACCAAATTTTGAAATGAAAAAGAATATTCAGCCATAGAGATAGAAGATAATAACTCACTATCTCACAAGTCTGAATCCTGGCACCATCCTGTCAGGGCAGCCACCGCCAAAGCCGACCAAAAGAGGCCATAAGTCCAACAACGACCCGCGGCCTTCTCTGTCAAAACTGTGCAAATCAGTTCAGGATTTCACAAAACTGAACCCACAGGGACCTTAAACAGACTGCGATCTAAAAAAACCCAGAAAGGTCATCAACCACAGAGTCACCACGCGCCGCCACAATCTCGCGATGACCAACGGTTTAATCCTTGAAATCTGTGAAAATATGCCCACAATTTCAGAAAACAGACAATACCAGCAGATTCTACAGCCTCAGATCTGCCAAACCCCAAAATTTCAGGCCCAAAAACACCGCCACGCGCTTCCAAGCGCCGCCTGAAACTCCGGCGTTCACAGCGTCAATTTCACGCGCCTCCCTCTGTCCTCACGCGCCAGCGCCTCTCTCCCACGCGTGACGCGCGCTCACGCGCTTTGCCCTGAGACGCACTCAGCTGCATGACGTCATCCATGACGTCAGCTAACCCAGACCGAATCGGATATCTGACCCGGTCCGAACTGCCTTAAAAAAAATTTTTTTTTCTCTCTTTTTTTTAATTTTTTTTTTTTTGAAACACCAAGTTTGACAAAAAAAAAAAGAGAGAAAAAAATAATAATAATAAAAAAATACTTTGACCAAGTTTGACCTTTGACTTTGACCAAAAAATCAAAATTTTCAAAAGGGGCCTGTCCCACTCAGTTTTTCGAGTACATTCCGATTTTGGGATCCGTTTCTTCATTCGAAACTCGAAAATTGTGCAAACGTCCAATTTCCAAAAAGTTGACTTTTGCGTAAATGTTGACCAAAAGTCAAAATTTTTAAGATGGACCTATCTTGCTCAATTTTTTGCGTACATTCCAATTTTGGAGTCCGTTCCATCATTTGAGACTCAGAAACTGCACAAATGATTCAATTCCAAGGGAGTTGATTTTTGTGTTGAGGTCTACTCAAAGTCAAGATTTTCAAGCCAGACTTATCTTGCATAGTTTTTCGTGACTTGAAAATCACCAATCTGACTCACATCTCCGAAGTACTGACAATGTCCAAAACTAAAGCTCTCAATATCAAAATTTGAGATTCATCCATTTAGTTTGGATCCCCTCAGGGTTATTATCCAGACTTCATCAAGGCTTCCCTTTCAAAAGTACAGATAAACTCTCACAAGTGTGTCTTGAACTTAAAATCACATCGGGTCACCCGTCCAACCTACCACTCCCCTTTCGGTGCCAAACATTCCCACCTACCATTCGGCATCTACCAGTCAAGAATCTACCATTCTTACAAAAAATCTCCATCCGCCATTCTTGACTACTCCATCTACCATTCTTCATCTCTCTACTATAAATAGAAGGGTTGGATTCACCAAAAACTCATCCAGAAAAACACTGAGTCATGAAATGAAGATTTGCTTCTTTCAAATTTTCAAGTCCTCCTTCTCACAGCCATTTCTCACTATAGCTTCATCATTCTCAACACTCAGCAACCAATATCGCTTCATAATCAGTTTGAAATCAACCCTTTCATGGTTCGATAGAAGCCCTCTTCACAGCATCATTGTAGTTTTGAGATCCAAACAAATTTTGTTTCTCCACCTAACAACCACAGTTGTTCATAAAATTACTCATAACAAGGTCTGCATCGACCTTCCATGCTTCCGTGGATTTGGTTGGCCAGGAAGTCCAAGTCCAGCAGAGACACCGGTTCCTAATCTTAGGTCTCCCGCAGTCTCTTTCCAATTGTTTGGCCTTCCAATAGAAGCAGTGGTTCGGAACAAACAGCAACTTGGCTGGTTTTTAGGACCAGAATCACAAGTTAGCTCCATCTTTCATTTTTCTGTGCCTTTCCAACAAGTAGCAGTAAGTGAAGATGGTAAAAAGTGTTGGGGTATCCTACAAATTGTTTTCCATCCAACACTTGAAACGACCTCCGGGGCACCAGTTCATCAGAGTTCAGCCTTTGGGGCTGGTAAATGGTTACCAAAGCCATATTCCATGTTCCCATCGGCGTGGGATCCAGAGGTCATCGTTGCTGGTACCTCAAAACACACTTTCTGGAATTACTCCAACTTAAATTCAACTTGAAGTATTTCAGAATGAACTTTTCTGAAATTACTTCAACTTAACGTCTGTCAGTATGGTCCCATTACACACGCACATTCAATGACCTACTGTTAGAACCCATGCAAACATACAGCCATCCCATTTTCAAAGGTGTATCTCCTAGAAACACCTACACCAGAGGGTTCCCGACATACAGGATCAGAACGATGGTGGCGTATGTTTCACCCATTCGCTTTGCTTCATCCCCATCTTCTTCACCACCAACACCGTCATCTCCAGAATCCATAAGCTTCTGAAATTACTTCAACTTAACCTGAGTAAAACGATGACGCAAGCACACTCAATCACTTTCCCACATGGCCTCGCCGTAATCCGAAGTATACTCTTCTGATATAACTTCACCAGCGGTTCTTAGAAACACGAGGCTAGCCCCATGACTCTGCATGCTGTACCCAGCCACCATCCTCGCGTCTTCCCCATCTTCTACACCATGTGATTGCCGCCAATGATCCAGAAACACTCTTCTGAAGTTACTTCAACTTAACCTCTGCTGAGAAAGCTCGGTCATATAAGTACATTCAAATACTTGCAAACCTCTTTTCAGCCTCAACAAAACCTTTCATATGGGTGGGTCTACTCCTCGGAAATTATCTCATCCTGCTGAAAGCTCCGCCACCTTCAATTACTTCATTTGAAAAGCCAAGAGTAAAAGTCTGTTTTCGAAACTCATTCTCACACCACACTCTGAAACTGTGTGTGTGAACGAGTCTCGAGGGGGCATTTGTAAACAGGGAAAATTCCCGATCTATCACAAGCTGACACGTCACACTATTAAGTCCACAAAATACGGCCAATTACAAAGCGCCGCATATTGCTGCTAGGTTTTGCTATCATTACTCAGAAACCAATAGAAATTTGCCAAGTGTCATGCAAAAACCAATCACACATCATCGCACGTGTAAGCGATGACATAATCAGCTTCGCACGTGTAAGCGATGACATAATCAGCCTCGCACGTGTAAGCGATGACATAAGCGGACCAATCAAGCGCTGCCACGTGTCACCAATCAACGTGTCACTTACCTACCCCTAAACTCCTATAAATAGAAGCCTTCCTAAGGCATTTGAAGGAGATCAGGGAGATCAGGAGATTTGGAGAGGACACCAAGCCATTTGAAATACTCAGAAGTCCAGAAGCTCTGCCGGAACCAAGCTCTAAAGCCTCCAAGAACTTCAAGAACTTCAACTTCGAATACGAAGAACATTCGAAGGAAAATCATCCAAATCATCCGCCTAGATCCAAAAGTTTGCGGGAATCAAGCCTAAAGTGTCCGAAAACATCAACAAATCACAAATCAGTGAAGTTCTACGGATTCAAGCCTTTAAAGCCCCGAAGAACTTCCACCACAAACCTTCGAATACGAAGAACATTCAAAGAGGAATCATCCAAATCATATTCCTAGATCTCAAAGTTCACTGGAATTAAGCTCAAAAGCCTCCAGAAACCTCACAAACCACAAATCAGTGAAGCTCTACGGATTCAAGCCTCTAAAGCCCCGAAGAACTTCCACCACAAATCCAAGAACACGAAGAGTGTGAAGAACAAAGGATTTCTAACAAGCTCATAGCCAGAGATTCATTGTAATTCCGTTTTAGCAATCTTCGAAACATCCCTCAACCAAATTGAAGGATATTTTGTGTTCAAGTCACAATCACATTACCACAAATCTAAATCAAAAAGTCTTGCAAGGAGATCGAATCAGAGGATAACTCTTTTGTAATTACAGAGAATTGTACCACACATTCATCAATACAAATTTGCACTTGTGAAACTATTTTTACTTGTTTGACTTATTTCGAACCGAGAAATTTAGTCGTCCACAATATCATTTGATTCTATTTGCTTCATTTTAAAAAAAAAATAGTTGATGAATTTTCTTATATTTGGGTCTTAAGAAAATGAGATCATGAAAAAAAAATTATTTTTCTTATTCAAAATCAATCATTAAAAAATACAATTAGTGCAACATCCAAAATGGCTGTCACGCTTGCAGATATCACAATAGTATTTTACAGCCAAATTCAATCATCACCAACTCAAAATGTTTGTGAAGCTATACCAACACAATAGAATAGATACTTAGATCCAGTCAAGAATTAATAACATTAAACTTTAATATTAATAGTATATTTTAGATAAAATATAAAAAATAAAAAAAACATTAATTAGCTAGATATATTTTAGATATAATACAGTCAAAAAAATTCTATTCTTTTTTGCCCATGACTGAACCCTTACTAGAATATGATAGAGTTTTCGGGATTATAAGAACAATTTTGATCAGCCAAGTTTGAAAGAGTTTTATCTTTATTCAAAGGGATATATATTTCTTGAAACATATATACGTTATATATCAAATACGTTTGAAATTGTCTTGAATTCGCAATCAATTATTTATACAACATTACAACCAATATATATATAATCAACATACAAATAAAGAATCCAACATAAGACTTTGTTGAACTTTTGAAATCTAAGAGTTTAATTTATTACTTTTTGAAACTATGGATCAAAATTTTCACACATCAAAAATTATAGAATTTAAAATATAATTTTTTAGAAAAAGAAAATTTTATTGAGATGGAACCATTTTTCTATTATAATAAGTGGGTTCAACTGAGAATGTTCAATCCATCACAAAAACATGGTTCTATTGCGACAAGTCGTCGCATAAAGTCGTGAAAAAGCTACCAAGTTTTTATTTTGTGCTGAGTTTTTTACTTTCTCCAGTGTAAAATACATTTTGTATAGTTTATTTATAGTCGCCCTTAACTCCTTATACACAGTCGCCCTTAACTCCTTATACACATGCAGTTCACAACTTAATGTTCAGCAAAAATAATAAATAAAAATTGAAATAAAAATTTATAGCTTTAGTAGTTGTCCAACACCCCCACCTCAAATTCACGAACTAAAAATCAGCATAATAGTTATTAGGGAGCCACAGATTTTATATAAATTGTTTTGACTTTTGGAGCCTAAGGTAAATCACTACAACAAACTTGGCCTATGATGATGAAATCTAGTGATGAAAACAAATTTAGTCACCAAATAGTAACATTCAATGAGGAAATAAACACTTTGTCACCAAATATTAAAAAAGACATAAAAATAGTGACGAAATCATATTTTTGTCACTGAAGATATTACAACTAGTGATGAAACTTCCTTTCATCACTATAGGCCAAGCGAAAAACTAGCAAAGTGGGATCTAGGGAGACAAAAACATTCCTCACCAGATATTAACAATAGGTAACGAAACACTAATTTCGAAACATTAATTTTGTTGCCCAATATAAAAAATAAATAAAAAATAAAAAATATAAATTTATTATCATTGATGACTAAATTAATGATTTTTCGTCACCTATAAATCCCAAATAACTAAGATGTCAATCCAAAATGCTGAGCGCGAAAGACAAAATTTGTTTGTGCTTTTTGAATTCTTTTTATCTTTTACATTGTTGTGGCTTTGTATTTCTTGTGGTGTTGATGGGTTAGAAAGGAATTTTAAGTGGGACTTTGTTTTAGAATTTTGTGACACAATCTGGGTGTCAAGTGCTTTTCTTAATTTTTTGCTTTCCTTGTTTTACTCCCTTGGATTCCAGGTTTTACTCCCTTGGATTCCAGTAATAGTGTTTCTATGTAGGAAAAGTTCGTAGCCGTATTTGGAATTTTGTTTTTTGTATCTTGGATCATTTGTGGATATGATATTGTTTGTTTATAAGTTTGAGGGTCTTGGTTTTGTAGTAGTTCATACTAATAAAAGTCTAGGGTTTGGTATTCAAATAATTGATGTGAAAGTTTCATTTTTGGGGGTTATTGATATTTGGGTTGCATTTTTTAAAATTATTCTTATTATTATTATTGGGTTTAATGTTGTAACTTTACACTTTCATCAATTCACGGTATTTGTTTGCTTAATTTATTTGTAATTAGTGGAATGGAAGAGAAGTAGTAGTGAAAAAAAAAAAAAAAAAAAACCACTCATTTCTCTCTTCATTATGTTGAAAGTTAGGCTTGTATATAATATTTAACATGTCATGTGTGTTTAATGATATCTACTGTTAAGAAGTGATGTAGGACAAAATCTGCAATTAGACTTTTGTTATTTATTAATTTTGGTATTTAATTTGTAATTTTCGGAATTTTAGGTTTAGGGTTATTATTTCCTTGTTTTTAGGTAATTTTAGGGTAATTATTGGGTACTGAGTACTATAAATGCGTACTCCCTCATCTCACATAACTGTGGGTCCCAGTAATTAAATTTATGGTGGGACCCACAATTTATGTGAGAGGGAGGAGTATGCATTTATGATACTCCTAGAGTATTCAAATTTGGTTCCTATTATGGTTAGGTATTGATTATGATTTGTTTTAGAATATATTTTATTGTCAATCAAGTTTTATGAAGCCCTTAAATAGGCCTTCAAGTTTATAAACATTTTTTAATAATATTGATGTAGGGACTCAGTTTGGATTTGACCCTGAGTATGAATGGGTTTTCAGCCCAACAAGCCCAAACAATAAATTTATAGATAGTGGGTTAAAGGTTTAGGCACTAGCCGCCGTTCATCAAGTATGAACTCTTTTTTATAAAAGAAAATACTTAGAGTTTCTCTACAACTGGGGGGATGCTCTTCGGCCCATGGCCGAGGAGCCCCTTTTCTTCTCCTTTTTTTTCCCCCCCTTTTTTACTTTACTTGCTTTTCTTATATAGTCTTCATCTTCCTATCTCCTTCTTCCATCTGTTGATCATCCATTCGCCTCTCTTCTGGCCGTCCGTCCCATTAGAGGCCTTATCGGTACTCAAGTGGTTCACTCTGATCAACGTTACCCTGCTAAGGGGTTATATCCCCATTAATGCGGCCAGAGGGGTTAGGTGAATACATTAAGTGTGAATGTGACAGCTTGCTCTGGGCTTGTCCCCTCCCAAAAATTATCCTTAGTATGCCGAGGACGAAGAGGTCCTCGGCGTGGATCAAAAAAGAGGCTTTCCCCAACTTAGCCTTGGTTGGTCAGTCTTCCTCGGCGCTGGCCTTGGGCCTACTATGCGATGGGCTGTGACTGTCAAGCCCATGGGCCCCACAATAGCCCCTCAAAACCCTGCTGCACGTTCCCCCGGACGGGGAGGGGGGTTTTGATATCCACGGGCCCTCCTAGGCGAATCGCCCCACTTCGGTTTGTGCTAATGCTGGTGACTTTTCGACTGCTCGATGCGCGTTTTTTGCGTTTCAAGACTTAATGTGTGCCCACATTAAATTTTGGCGGCACCACGTTTCCCACTTTCAACGGTGTGATGGTAATCGTTCGGTGGGGATCTCTTGCTTTTATGGGCAGACAGTTACATTTGGGGAACCTAAGGGGGAGTATAAGTACCCGTTTGAACTGCCTGGTTTCCTCATTTTCGCGCTTACAATCATTGATACGTATGACTTGAGTCTAGTTCAATTTGCACACTACCTGAAGAGAATCGTCATATTTCTGTAAGTCTTCTTCTTCCAGTGACCCCAAATTTCCTTGATTCTACTTCTCCTTTTCTTCTTCTGGAACTTTCAGTCATCCTTGGGAAATGGGTAAGTTTAAGAAGTTGGTTGAGTCCGACGAGATGATGAACAAATTCATTGTCGACTATGGGATACCCAATAATGTGAGTTTGAAGTACTGTGAAGAAGGGGAGTGGTACATTAAGAGGAGAGAGGGTGAAGTCGTGATCCCGATAGTTGCTTTCGTAGAGGGAGGGATGAGAATCCCTATGAGGCCGGTGACCCTCAATTACCTTAGGCATTTTCGCCTGGCTCCTACCTAGTGCGCCGTGAATGTATTTAGGATATTAGGGTGTGTAGACATCTTGAATGAGAAAATGGGGCTGAGACTGACTCACCACGATGTGAACTGGTGCTATAACCTTCATCACCTGAGGGGTAAGACGTACTATATGAAGACAAGGGACGATAGGATTCGTCTCATCCAGTGTCTTCCTGATTCCAATAAGGGGTTGACTCAAGATTTCCTCATAGTGTCGGGGGAATGGCACAACGGTTTTCATTGCCCAACAGTAGAGGGGGAGCCAGGTAGGGTATCCGAAGTAGGAGACAATCTAGGTTTTAGTATTTTTATTTTTATAGCTATACATCCGCTTTGGTTTATTAACCACAGGAGTTTCACTTTTCTTTTCGCAGATCCGCACGCCTTTGCACGTCATTTCCACCTGGTTAACAAAGCGGATTTGGAAACCGTTCT
>NW_027069696.1:0-30795 GCF_002906115.3 Quercus suber | reverse complement strand
CACCACCATTTTCAAGAATCTGCAAAACACAAACTCATCTACAGAAGAGCACCTTGTCATTGCACGGTACACACTAGAAATTTGTTAGGTTGGCACTGTTTGCAAATCAAGCATTTTAGAGCAGTTTTCCTACCAAACTTAATTACCATATATCTATAAGAGTTTCTAAAGAGTTTTACTTTAGAAAGAATCCAAAAAAAAGTCAAGTTAAATTTTTAAAAATTGTTTAATGATTCCTAACCTTTCTTCAATCTTCGTAGAATAAAATGATCCACGCATAGTTTAAACAGGTGAGGCAAAAAATGTGAGTAACTTAGCTAGAGCAATTATTTAATTTTAGTTTTAATTTTTTTTAAAAAAAATTTTATGGACAGAAAAGATGAGTTGAATGGCTGATTAAATAGAAGAAAGGTCATTTTCTCCCTATATGATTACTGATTACATATGGGAGGAATCATTAAAAATAAATTTAAATTTAACTTAACTTTTTTTTGGATTCTTTCTAAAGTAAAACTCTTTAGAAACTCTTATAGATATATGGTAATTAAGTTTGGTAGGAAAACTGCTCTAAAATACTTGATTTGCAAACAGTGCCAACCTAACAAATTTCTAGTGTACCGTGCAATGGCAAGGTGCTCTTCTGTAGATGAGTTTGTGTTTTGCAGGTTCTTGAAAATGGTGGCGTGTGGTGTGTCTTTTAATAAGTGGAAAGTAATAAATAATGGGAGAGAGAAAAATATTGTGGTATTAATTAGGTTATTAGATAGAAAGTAATAGCATTTAATGATACTTTTTTAGCCATTAGATCTTTTAGAAATCTACGGTATAAAAAATGTGTAACTTTATAAGAGTTACACCAGGTGTAACTTGAACCCATCTCTAATAATAATAATATTTATACTATGATCCTCCTTCATTTTTTTTCCCTTTGACTAACTTTTTTCTTTATATGTTTTTTTCTTTTTTTAAATTAAGTCAAATTTTTATTCAAAGATAAATGTTTTCAATATTTTCTCTTTTTTATGTGTAAAACAGTTTATGTTTAAGTGTATGTTTATGTGTGTGTCTGTGTTTTTTTTTTTTTTTTTTTTAAATTATAATAATTGAAGATAAATAAATAATTAGTTCCAAGTTAAATGTTTTATAGCTTGATGCTACCCAAAAAAAGAGAGTATAAGTTGAACATCATTTGATTCTATTTGCTTCATTTAAAAAAATATCATCAATGCTTTATCTTTTATTTGAGTCGTACAAAAATGAGATCATGAAAAAAATTATTTATGTTATTCAAAATCAATCAATAAAAAAATATAGTGACTGCAACATCCAAAATGACTTTGCAAATACCAAAATAGTATTCGACAGCTAAAATTTGATCATTCATCAACTCAAAATGTTAGTGAAGCTATTCCAACACAATAGAAGATATATAAATCCAATTAAGTATTAATAACATTAAACTATAATATTAATAATATATTTTCGATATTATATAATAAAAAATATTAATTAAATACTTTAGATATAATACAATCAAAAACATTTTATTGTTTTTTACACATGAGTGGACTCTTACTAGAATATGATGGAGTTTTTGGAACCGTAAGAACAATTTTGATCAGCCACGTTTGAAAGAGTTTTATCTTTATTTAAAGGGATAAGTATTTCTTGAAACATATGTACATTATTTCTTAAATACATTAANAAAACCTTCTGGATTTGAAAACCAGCCCCCCTATCAGCCGAAGAATTTTCGGGCTGAGCTCTACTCTTCTATCAATGCAATAGTGGTCCAGGTTAAGTGGGCCTATGCACTTCAAGTTGGTGACAAATTTGATCCGGGTGTTGCGGCCTAAGCTTGTGTCTAATTTCTTTTGGGATTCGAACACTTGGAACTCTGATTTTTTGGTATGAAAGTTGGTTCATTCATCATTTGTGGCGGCTATGATGTAAGAAAGTACGTAACAAAATGCAAATTCAAATACCATAAAAAAAAAAAAGAAAAGGAAATTACGAAGTTGAATTGAAGATTTGAAGTAGTACTGTCTGTTGTAGAACCTGAAGGGGTGAAAAAAAATTGAAAATCGAATGGAAAAGTTGGAAACTAGAAAGTGAAGCCACCCTAAGGACATGGACATATATGAATGATGATGATGTGAGATGTGAATTCAGACCCCCTTACACCATAAACCAATTAAAGAACACATAATGATGGGTAGCCCACATTAGAAAATGCAATGAAGAGAGACTAATGAGTGACTTTGCCAAATTGATCAGATTCATTATATTTGCTTTATATAAGGATACGGAAGTCTACAACTTTGATTGGGTTGTTTGACTAGAACCTTGTCTAGTTCTTTAGCAATGATGTTAATTCTTTGCGTTGATACCGTTGATACAATGTCTTATGTGAAAGCATTTTGGCCATCAAATAGTTTCTTCCACTCAACCCCTTTAATTCAAACAAGGGGTCATATTCATCTTATAACTTATAAGACGAAAAATCCTATGGCTTTGAAAGGTTTTATTTTCGGACTAGTACTCTTTCTAGATTGTTTGTAACCCTTAAGTCTGATTTGTTTCAAACAAAAACAGAATTGGTAACTACCTCCGCTGTGTCCTACATATAAACTGATGTAAAACTAAATGACAAAACAAGTTGAGAGAGAGAGAGAGAGAGAGAGAGAGAGAGAGAGAGAGATAAATAATGTTAGGATGAAGGCAAAGTCTCATCTCATCCGCTCATTAATTAATCACACAAAAATGCAAATGAAATAAGAAACGCATTCATTGAGTATGGAAATCTTACAACAAAATTGACAAGGGACATTATAACCTGTTAGTATTAAGATCATCTTAATTTGAAATAAATCAATTTTATGGTTCAGACTAAATATTACAAATCTAAATGTCTGATATGAAAAATAAGATCTTAAATGTGAAACAAAATCTCAAAATCTTGTTCCAACTTATTATAATAAGTTATTAGGTAGAGACATAAGTGGGATTCATAATTTTTAATGTATTAAAATTGAGGTTTTTCAGTCAGAGGAGTTCTCATGACCTCACTCCAATTGCATGATCAACTTTGCACATACACAAACATAAATAAATCTTGATCATGTTAAGGTAAACAAACCAATACCTAGCTGAAATTCAATAGAGTCGATAAGCCCAAAATGAAAGAAATTTATCTTCATAACTTGGCTTGTAATACTTTAGATTTTTTTTTTTTTTTTTTGGAATCATAATACTTTAGACTTAATGACCTTCTCCACCAGCTAAATGGCAGCCCCCACAATCTGAATCAATCCACAAGCTAAACCTGGCCATATCTCAGACAAAGAATGCTTCTAAAGTGGGGTTTGGTTTGCTTATACGGAATCGTAGAGGAGAAGTGCTAGCAGCCTCATGTGTTCGGGTTGAGAAGAAATTGAATCCCCTTTGTACCGCTGCTTCTATGATGAGGATGGCGTTACAATTCTGTCAGAGTAATTGCTTTTCTGAAGTTATGGTGGAAAGTAATTTTGCTGAATTTGTTGATCTCTTGAATTCTGATAGACTTTGTTCTGCTTAGATCCTTGAAGACATTACTTTGTTTAGAGATAGTTTTGATTT
The DNA here is from genome assembly GCF_002906115.3 of Quercus suber. Classification (NCBI taxonomy): domain Eukaryota; kingdom Viridiplantae; phylum Streptophyta; class Magnoliopsida; order Fagales; family Fagaceae; genus Quercus; species Quercus suber. The sequence continues at coordinate 27,177 of NW_027069696.1, read as the reverse complement.
TATTTCTTTTATTAGTATACAATTATGATGTTATCATGTAATTCTAGCTTTGGCTAATGCTACAAAAGAGAAAGATAAGGTCATTGTTTGGTTAAAAGAATGCCTTTCTTTTCTCTTTTCCATAAATAAAGTCTACTATTGTTTTAGTTTAAAAAAGAAGAAGAAGAGAACGGACGAGTTTAAAGTAAATTCTGTTGATTCTAAAAAAAATAAAGTAAATTCTGTTGACTAAAAGTAAAATAAAGAGAAGGAAAAGTAAACCTTAGTGGGTCATATGATACATATGAAATAAGAAATATGTATTAAAAATATCTCACACTTATTAATTACCAAAATTTGGGGTTCATCTATGGTTGTTTTGTGGGAAAACATGACAAATGTTTACCTATATGTGACGGCAAAAAAAAAAAAGAAAAAAAAAAAAAAAAAGAAAAAGGTAAAAGGTTCAATATTGATGACTCAAGGTAGAGAAGCACTTTGCCTTGACTGAATTTTAGACTAATCAACCTTTGACTTGGTTTATCAAAAAAAAAAAAACCTTTTACTTGTCTTGATCTTGTCGTATATATTAGGGTTTACTGATCATTCTGATTTCTGAAGAACCTTTCCACAATTCCACCCCCTTTCAAAGAAAATGCTCTAGGAATGGCATATATATATATATATATATATGAAGCTTGCGTAATGGTTACGTGTCCTCATGGGCACGAAGTTATAAAGCTCTTTCTTGACATGTACTGTGAAATTCACCATTAGTCCAAATTCCAACTCAATTGATGATAAGGGTTTTACAGCCAGAGGTGATCAATTGGTCAAAGACCTACTTTAAGTAGGAGATAATGGAAATACGTTTGTGATGAATTGAATGACGGCGACAATAACCCAAAAGTCAATAAAAATGAAATATCTCCATAGATTGTTGATGTATACTAGGATGACTTTTTCCGGGGTTGCAATATTTATCTCATTTATCCAACATATATATCATTTAATTTCTTTTGCAACGTGTAGATCTCACAATGTAAAAGATATCTTGCACATATGACATATGTGCAAGATACCATGTCTTTTGATTGAATTGAGTCAAGGGATATGCCGTGGATGCATTCATCATATTTGCTTACTTATTTTGTGTAGGTAGATCTTAAAATTAAACTCGTAAACGCCTGTTTTGTACTCTCATCATAATTACTAAAACGTGAATTGTATCGCAATTAAATGGATTGTTTTATTTAGACATTTGTCTTATGATAGACTATAAAATCTATTAAAAATTATATATATATATATATATGAATAATTTTTAGATGAATTTAATTAATAATTGTAAGGTCCAATTTTTTTATGTAAACCAAAGACAATTAATTTGTAGAGTATGGGTCGAAGAACTAGAGTTGACAAGGGGTTCACAGCAAAGGATTATCACCTTCTTCTTGTTTATTGATCAGTTTCCCATACATTCCATGGTTTGTAACAAACCTTCTCCCTCTATTATATAGCCACTCTCATCCTCATCTCTACCGTCCACGTGCTCCCCATCCATGGATTTGCTCAAGTACCTGTCACGTCAGGCAGCTTCTTTTCATCTCTGTGTGAGTGGCGGTAGGTTATGGAGCACTGTTCAGAGGTCTTCTCCACATAAATGCGGCCAGAAAAGCTGTTGCAGTGCATTGAATACGGTGGCAGCAGCCTTTCCCTCAGATATTTCCTCATCCTTATCGTTCCTGGGTATGTTTTGAGCTTATCTTGATCAGGTGGAGTCCTCGGACAATCAATCAGACTTTTCCCCTACTCATTTAGTCTCCAATATCACATCAAAGTAAGACATCTTCCTCGGACAGGTGATGTCCTCCTCGGACTGGAGATATCCTCTTCGGACAGCGATGATTCTCTACAGGAGGACTCCACTTCACTCTGGGCCCTGCATTCTCCGCATCTTTCTCTTCGGATGTGAAACAGTCCTCTCCTGGGTATTCGGCCCATTAACTTGGGCCTAACGCCCTTATCCCCACAATAATTTACTTTTGTCATCACTTATATAGCAATATTTAATAATTCTAAACTAAACAAGTCCATTACAAATATATTTATAACTCTTGCATTCTAATTGGTTGCACTCAAGATTGATAATATATTGTATAAAATACAAAATAAGACTTTTTTTCATCAAATTCACTTTCATGCACAATCATCTTTACCTTTATGCCTAAAAAAACTTTACCTTTATAATCCAAGTTGTTCATACCATGACCATCATCTTTGTTACCTTGCAAAATTATATCCATTGAGTAGTCTATTCTCCGAGGAAATCAATTAAAATATATATTTTTAGTTGTTGGACGCAGTGATATCTATTAGAGTATAAAATACTCTTTTTCATCAAATTCACTATCATGCACAATCATCTTTACCTTTATAATCCAAGTTGTTTATAACATCATCTTTGTTACCTTGCAAAATTATATCCATACTAGTCTATTATCCAATAAATCAATTAAAAAAAATATTTTCAGTTGTTGGACTCAATGATATATATATATATATATATATATATATAATTTTTGTTTTTTTTGTTGATTGGATTCATATTTAACTCAAAATTTTGATACTATAACTTTTTTGTTATTGTTTATTGTTAAATGAAAGATAATTAAATGTATTAGCAATGGAACAAATAGTTCATCGTGGTGGGGGGGGGGGGGGGGTGGAAGTCAAGCATGAACAAAAAAGTTTCACCTTTTAAGATAATAAATATACTAAGATTCACTGTTCACATAATATGTAATCATGTAATAACAACAATGAAAATGATTTGGATTTGAATTTGGATTCTTCTCATAATTAAAAAAGATAATGTCACTAAATTATAAAACTCTTTATTAAAATGCATACCTTTACTTAGATGAGCAGTGTGATAAAGATATGATTAACAAAAGAAAAAAAAATGATATACAATAAAAGTATACAATATTATCCAATTTAGACAAAAGTTATTCCATTATTCTATTGCTTTCTTTCTTGTGCCTTCAATTGTGGGTGATGAGTGTTGTTGGTAAAAACTAATTCTTCTACGAATGCTTAAGAAATGTATAGTTGCAAAACTAATTAAGCCCTTCAATCTAAACATGGAGTGGCAGTCTTAACCTGTGCCATGCTAATTCTTTTATATATATACATATATTTTAGACGAACTTTTTTATATAAGAGGACCGTAACTTTTATTAAAAAGAAAATAAATTTAATATACACTGAGTCAATGTGAAGCGTAGACTCAAGTATGTTAGAATTTTCATCTATTCAAATTATATAACTAGTTATACCTTTGACATATTGAACCAAAACATGTGCTGGTCGATTCTCTTATCACGTCACATGGCTTACTTGTGCCATACTAATTCTTGATTCACACAATTTTAACCAATAAAAAAGAAAGAAAAGAAAAGAAAAAAATACATCTACCGAGATATTTTTTTTGTTTCGTACTTGTTTTACTTTTATACTGAAACAAAAGGTCCGTTATGTCGAGGCATTGGTCCGTGCCATGAAAAAGGAAACAACCTCAAACGGTTGATTACATACGGGGCTAAGGTTGAATCCTGAATACCCGAGATAATGTCGGTTCAATTCAAACCCCTTTGACAGGTGATCCTTTTCTTGGGTTTAAAACGTGTCAAGCCATCACATTGACCCATCAATAATAGAACCTTTTTTTTTTTTTTTGAAAGCATCAATAATAGAACTTCAATTTTACTGGAAACATTAATAAATTATTGAGAAAAGTGATAAACAATTTTTTAACACTTTCGCCATAAATTTTAAGTGATAAGTTGATATCAATTCTAATTTAAATTTACTTTTGAAATTATTATTTTACCCACTAGTAATAGTTACTAACAACTTGTTACTTAAAAATTTATTTTGAAAATTTTGTAAATTTAACATTTTTCTATATAATTAGAAGTTAAAACTGCCAACAAAATAAGGTCTGGTTAATCATTAATCATCAATTTTAGTAAATTTTTTATAAAAAATTGAAAAAGCTATTAGTTTTTTTTTTTATCTTTCAGTAAAGTTTTTTAAAGATGATTTACTAATATATGCCTCAGGGCGCATACACCAGTAAAACCCAACAAAATATGTCTTGTCACACATTGCATCACTTGTTCAACACTAACACCAACTTTCCCATTTTCCCATTCTCTCAGGAATTCACAACGGTAATCAAGAATAAAATGAAAGAAAGATCATCTAATTTAATGTTGACAATAGTAATTGTGATAAAAATGAGAGTTGATTATGTTGACCATTTTTTTTTTCTTGGCATCAAAGATCATGTTATATTCTTTGGGATCAAAGAATTTTTTTTTTTTTTTGAAAACAGGGATCAAATAATTTAAACTTTAGATACTTCGGTTAGAAATATAAGTAATTCTTCACCAACCATATACTATTATCATTAAATAGTTTTATCTAAAGAGATAAGGCAGGTCAGTCGAAGATAACATTCATTGGTCAGTGTCCCCATTTCTTCCAATGAGCATCTTTTAGAATTGGTCAGTGACCCCATTTAACAAGTTTAGGTTAGAATTTCTGTCCGCCAATATGTCAAAGTCTACCACACCATGGTTAAAATATTTAACAGCCTAGCCTTAAATAAAAAGCTAAAAACCCTATCTCTGTCTCTCTGTTCATACGTGTGCAAGTGCAACTGGCTATAATCATAGAATAATTAACAATGTTTGGATATAACAAGCTGGATCATCCACAAGAAATATTCGAGCCGTACGGTTCTTTGTGTGATGACCCCACTCGACTGTGTATTTCTTCATTCTTTATAGTTTTTTTATTTATTTTTTTATTTTTTTGGTGCCCTATCAAAAATTTGGTATTTGACAAAGACTGATCGACTTGAAGGCGAGCTGATCCATTCAAGATTCGATAAGATTTTAGTTACATCGATCTTTTTTGACCTTATTTATATTGGCAAGTGGCAACCTATAATGTTTATCGAAAAATAAAAAAGAAGAAAAGAAAAAATGTCCACAACCAAATTGAGTACAACTTTATCTACCCAATGGGTTTTTGTAGCTTTGCTTTTGTGCTTTTTATCTCTATGGTCAATATTCCAAACCAAAACCTAATTATGCAATCACTATCTTTGCTCTCAACCAACCAACCTATAGCTAATTTGGCGACACGACCTTGAACATTTTGTAGATTTAGAAACTACTACAACGCAACTTGCTTGAATACCTTATCGATTTTATTTGGAGTAATGGATCGATTTGAGACATTATAGTTTGATTAGACTTGTCTCTTAGTTTTCTCCTCATGCTAAATTTTAGCTGCAAGACACTTTTTGTCTTATTCGAAGGGATAAAACCAAAGGTACAAATAAAAAGTTATATAAAAAAAAAAAGTACAAAAAAGAAGAAGGGTAAATTACTTTTTTAAATCTTAGAGCAATGAATACATTTCGTTTAAATTTTAAACTTTCAAATTATTTCATTTGAACCTTGAAGGTTTTAAAAATATTTCATTAAACCTTATAGTTTCAAATAGTTTTTACTTAAACTTCAAAGTTTGAAATAATTTTCATTTAAACTAGTTGGATATGTGATGTTTAACATTGTTAATAAAAAGGATGTGATAAAAAGTTTAATAGAAATATTTTAAAAAAAATTTAAGATTTAAATGAAACATGCTCAAAACTTTAAGGTTTAAAAATTAATTTACACAAAATATAATGGTATGATGTTGGGTTGTTCATGATTATTGTAGGGTCGTGATTTTCGGACCAGACCCAAAAACGAATGGGATCTAGGCCCAGTGGACCCAGTACAATGAATTTGTAGAGAGCGGGTCAAAGAGCTAGACTTTAGTGCGTGGGTAACGACTAAAATGGATTTACATGATGATCAAATAGAAGTGAGCTGAGTTTATCAAAGAAAGTTCGTACTTTGCACCATCCGAGGAGCTCTGTTCTTGTATGTGGGTGATGGCCATGGTTGCAGGAGTTCTTCAAATTGCCATCATCTCCCCCCCCTTTATGGTGGGTTTTTTCTATTATATAGTCCTCTTCTAATGATCTTAACTTTCCACTTGTTAATCATCTAAACCTATACTTGAGTGCTTGTTCCATCAGACGTCTTCCCAAACTTTCTGTGAGTATTCTTTCTGGTATTCTGTGAGTTGTGGTAATCGAGGTAGTGCTGTTCAAAGGTCGTTTCCCCATTAATGCGGCCAGAACATTAGTTGTGGGCATTTAATACGGAAGTGACAGTTTTTCCTTGAATTGCTCTTCCACCATGCTCCCATGACTGGTCCATCGTACTCGTCCTTCTTTTTGAAATGCTCTGGGAGGCTGCTTTTGATGGCGTGCCACTCTTCCCTTCTATGATCTTGCTGGCTGAGGACAGGATTGTCCTCAGCGATGTCTCTCAGCAATATGGGCTTTCTTGGTTCATCATTAGGCGTTCATTCCTTCTCGGCGTGGGCTTTGGGCCTAGTACAAAGATGGGCCGGGGTCGCCGAATTCTTAGGCCCCACAATTATGCTAAAGGGAAATTTTATTTGAAATAACTTTATCTTATAGTTCAAATAAAAATTTATTTACATATATACTGCCATCATAAAATTTTTAAATAATGTCACTGCAAACATACAAACAAATAATGTGATAACATATGCGTTCTTCTTCTTTTTTTTCTTTTATTTTTTTGAGGAAATTCATATACATTCTTAGTTACAATAAATAAAATTGTAATCAATAAATTTCCATTGCTCAAAAGAAAGATGATCATATATTATACAAATTTTAATGGTTTTATTGAGAAATTATTCATTGAGATTTTAAAGTTTCTAATTCTTTTACAAAAAAAAAAAATCCTTTTCACTCTATTTTTCCTAGATTGTTAAATTTCCATTGTTCATTTGGCATCCTTGGGCATTCTTCCCGCTTTCAAATATGCCACAGAAGGGAAGACAAAATCCAGTGGAGTGAATCCAATTGCGCCACAGATGGACACAAAGTCCCCAAAAAAGGGCATGGCCGCAGCAATAAGAGTAATAAGAGCCATGTAAATGGAAGTAAAAATAAGTCGAACAAGGTATTTTCTCAGGGGGAAACGGCCAGTAGCTTTGCTGGACAGCATATTTTCCTCAAAGTAGGCATATGTTGGCCTGCAATATATCTAAAAGAAAAAGATTCAATTAAAAGAGGCATTGAATTCATAATCGTTTAAAAACATGACTAATGCAGAGCCAAGAGAGGAAGTAATCATAAAAATGTGGGAAGATGTCAGCATAAAAACACGACATTGCAAGAATTTTGCTTGACATAGACACAGACAAAAAGAAATTTGAAATTCAAATTATGATGGAGTGGTGATGCATCACTTAAGAAAAGACCATTAAAGAATAAATGAGAGAGTACAAGAAGTCATGATTGAGAAAGCTTGTGTTCTGTTGACTGCTCACTTTTTTCAAGACTGCATGTATATATGGCTGTTCTCCATTTTTCTATTTTCGCAATTTGATCTGTACTTCACAAATTGCTGATTTATATGGTGTAAAATCAAAGAATACTTGGTTATTAATTTTCTCATTTTTGGGGATTTATTTATAGATACCTAATACTAAGAAAGGTTTGTCACATTGCATTGGTGTTAATGAAGTTTTCAGTTGTTTGCATCAAGTGTATTCTGAAATCTATACCACACCTTCTTTTCGTTTTATAGCTAAACTTAAATTATAATTCTGTCCTGAGAATTAAAATAATACAAGAAAAAATAACGAAGAAGAAGAAAGAGAGCAAGAAACAAAGACCTATCATGTAAACCTATAATGGCCAAGCATGTTACATTAAATGCAACTCTTTATTTATAAAACCTAAAAAGAGTACCTGATAGCATCCAGATATTTGTATCACAGCAAAGAGATTTGCCATAACAATTGTCCATTCAGGAACGCTTAGAGAAGATAATATGTAAGGCTGAACTTCTGATCCAAAAGCCCAGTATCCACAGGAGGCCAGTTGCCAGTAACTCAGGATAATGACACTGTATGCTGCTGATACACCCTTATACATATTCTTCCTTGCAGGTTCTCTCATGGTATTCTGGAAAGCAAATGGTTGTTTATAGTCACCATATTGATTGTTAAGAATGTGTATTGTTCAAAAATATTATCCCTTAGTTCATCTACCAGTACACAAAAGCCAAACAAAAATAAAAATTGACTTTTAATAGATGGAAAAAAAAAATCAACATAAGAATAAGAATGAAAACCCCTGAATTTATAAAATATTTTTTATGACATGTTACCTGTATTTCAGGAAGCATTGCATCTCCAAAAGAAAAAGCAATTATCCCAAGAGCATTAAAGGCTCTAAAGGTCTTATGTGAGGAGCTTCCTTGCAAACTGTAACTTATTGTGTTTCTGTCAGTCTTCTTACCTAGAAGGACATGAAATCAAATAAAGCCAGAGATTAAGCTATGAAGATACTAAATTTTATGGAAATACTGGTTCAAGCAATAAAGCCATGATCCAGCAGGCAAAGGAAAACATAACAAGCCCACCATCATAAATTGTCACACCAATGGTTGTAGCCGCAAATCCAATCGTGCTGAAAGTGCACAACGCATTTACCCATCTCAATGAGTGGATATCAGGAAGCTGAGAGAGAACAAGTTCAAAGGCTCCAAAGAACATAATGAAATGCTGCAAGGTTAAGGAACCATCCTCACGAAAGTATTTGTAAACTGCCTGTGTACGTATATAGATGGAACAGAACAACCCCCCCCCCCCCCCCCAAAAAAAAAAAAAAAAAGTGAAAGAAATAAACAATAAGAAATTAGGAGGAACGCATATCATAATAACCTATCATTTTAAGACTGCCTAACCTTAAGGCTGCTCCCAGCAGCAATTTGAATGGCAATGTTATTGCCCAAAGAAGCCACCTGCTGAAAAAGTGCAACAGACCAATAACCCCAGAATCCTTCAAGAATCAGGGAAAAAAATTCCAGTCAAATTACCAGAAATACATATGGTGAGAAAGCGATACAAGCTAAAACAGTTAAAAGATCCAACTTAAAACACAGGTTCAGATTCTAAATACCGAGATATTTTAACTGTATGTAAGCACTGTAGTTGGAAAAACAAGTGCATCACATGTAACTCAGGAAAATAATTGCCATAATTTAAAACAAATGGCCACAAGAGCTATAGCTCATCAATTGAGAAATGGTAGGTATTAAGTTCAAACAAGTTGTGCCTTACATTTCAGGTAGGGAATAGGATTTGGAATCAAGTGGTAGTGTTCTAATGCTCAGAAATGTACCCAACAAAGTTTTAATACAAGAGTTCTATATAGAAGAATTAGAAGGACAAAGGAGTATAAAATTTTCATCAGGAGTAACTTCATCTTCACCCTATATACATATACATGTCCATGGCAATGGACTTGAATTGTAAACATTGTACAAGTAGCCACTAGAAGATAATTAATAATAGTTTTCTCAGATATTGTGACAATAGCAGGCATCTAACAATCAAAGACAAGAAAATTTTCTAGCTACAATGTTAGGACTCTGATTGGGGTGCATCTGGTGTAGTGTGTTGCTGCTGTGTTAGGTGCAGTGGATGCTTGTACAGAGATGCAGGGGATACTTGTACAGAGTTGGTTTCAAATTGGTTGAGTTAGTTGATAATGCATTGGAAGTTGTACTTGGTTAGTTAAGTAACTAAGCTGTGTTGTGTTGTACTTTGTTAGTTAGTGAGTAGGGTATAAAGCTCAATACTGATTGTAATGTGAATTGAATTGATGAATAATACATTGAATAGTCATTCTTGAAATGCCATTGGAGGTTGATTCCCTCGAAGAATCGATGGAGGCCTAGTTCCCTTGAGAGCAATAGAGATTAAGGGTCATTTGATTCCTATCATACAATAGCAGACATCTAACAAGCAACTACAAGTATGATAAGCTCAAACTAGTCAGTGATGCCATCCTAAATAATTACAGCTGAAATGGAAAAAATTAAATCTGAATTCCTTCTTTTTTCTAGATTTCTCAATTCTTGGATATCTGATCTGAGTTCTCCTAATTAATCAGCAAATTTAAGTAGTGGTCTATCATAAACATAAAGCTGTCCTTGAAACAATTTTAAGTTTTTTATATTTTCTTTATAATATTCTTGTTGTTGATGTCACTCACTCACTCACGGTTGTTTCTTTTCTTATATTAATATTAAAAAGTGGAATTGAAATTAGAAAATACCAACCAAAGATGCTCCCAGCAAGTTCTCTATATGTAATGTGCTTCTTTTCATTCCATTTCCATAATGACACAATCAGAAGGCTAGAATACCAAGTTGCCAATGTTCCGCTCACTAAACTAGTCACACCTGGGCAGAGGGAGTAGCAACTTAATTGTAACAACATATCCACAATACAATAAAAGTTTTTGTGTGTGTGTGTGTGTGTGTATAGGTAAAAGCTAAAATAGATGTCATAAAATAAAATTTTTAAAAAAAATCATAAAAAAAAGGTAAAAGATAAAATAGAGAGTATTAACCAAATAATTAAAATTAGACAAGAAAACTAAAATTAGTAGTTTAATTTAAAGCATTAATATAGACAATTTTTTTTTAAAAATATTCATACATATTAACCCGAATTAAGTTAGATGTATGGAGTATGATTTTCATATATTGTAAGGCCTAGCTAGGAATTAATAGGATAGATAGTAAATTTTCATTATCATCAACAATAACAATATTATAGTATAATGCGAAATTGCAAATTAAGGTTAGCTCAGTTTAGACATACTTTCTTTTCCCTATAGAAAAAGAAAATCAAGTAGCACACATGTAACCAAATTATTAGTATCATCAAGATCAACAATATTATTATTGTTGATATTTTAAGGCAGCGCGCGCGCGAGGTTGCATAACATCTCTTATAATATATATAAATTGTCGGTCCACACCACACCGTTGTGATGATGAAACAAATGAATGATTTGTGCTATATGGAGATGGATGAATATACCACACACACTTTGTTGTAATTAATTAGTATATGGGACTCTGTATATTCATAATTATTTTGCATGTTTATTCAATTGCTGCCAAAAAAACAAAAGAAAAAGGAAAAAAGAGATGTTAAGCGAAGCAAGCAGAGCAAAGAGAAGAGTTCACAGACCAAGAGGCCAACCGAGAGAAGCAAGAGCGAAGGGCAAAGGAGCGTAAGCAGCTGGAGTGGCAATCGTAGTGGCCACATGGAAAGCCGCGTGCTTCCACGTCCCTCTTCCTTCTTCTTCTTCATGCTTCTCTGCTGCTGCTGCGGGTGGCGTGCTCGGAATAATGTCTGAATGCATTTTGCACCAATTGTCACCTACTTGGACTATTGGGAGTTGAAAATAAAGCAGTTTTACTTCTATTTGTAGTTTCTTTTCACGCCCCAAAAAACAAAGCACTCGTAGTAGTCAGCCTGTATTTTTGTAAATAAAAAAGTTGCGTAAAAATATGTATAATATTATTTAGAAATTAAAAATATGTTATTAAACTCCTTTATCAAACGGTTTTTTTGCATTACATTTTATATTTTGTTAATCATAACTTATTATATGTTTTTTTTTTTTAATTTTAAACTTTGACTATTTTATAAAAAAATTTAAATAAATATATGATAAGTTGAGATTGGTAAAATATAAGACGAAACACAAAAAAATGTTACAGCAAATTTGTATTCATGAACTAAACTCATTCGGTCTTTTCTTGTATTTTAATTTTGCTTATTTGTTTGGATGATAAATTTTAAAAAAAAAATTAATTCAAAACGTACTTGACGTGAAAAGCTTTATTTATACCCTCCTATTGTTATTGGACATTGAAAATAAAGGTTTAACACACATAATCACTCCCTCACAAATAGTACTAAATTTAATTATAAATTATTAATAATAATCAAATCAAATCAAATTAAATAAAAAATTAGACCTGTTTGGTAGAAGAGTTTGAGTAATGTTGTTTGTAATTTTTTGAAATACGTATGGGTGAAAAGTGTGTAAAAATGCGTGTAATATTGTTTAAAGACTGAAAACATATATTTAAAACGCTCTACCGAACAAGCAATCTTTAGAAAATCAAAACCTAGCCCTCTGTAACCGTCCGTATAGAAAATGAAAATCCCTCATTAATAGTAGTTGCTTGACTAAACTAAGATCTTCAAATAATGAAGCAATTTGAAAACACGTATCATAATCTGATCGAATCCAGTGTACTAAAAGCACCGAAGCTAATCCAATTCCTTAAAATATATATATATATATGTATGTGTGTGTGTGTGTCATAGTGTGAACTTCAAGCACTTTTGGGGCCCCTAAAAAAAAAAGTCACTACGAAACAAAGCAGACGAGTAGATGTATGACTAAACTGTCTGCGAAATGTCAAAGCGTGGAATTCAAGGCTTCAACCAAGCAAGCACTATAAGTGGCTGTGACCCCAAAAAAATCACACTATGATTCAAAGTAGACCTGTTAAACAGGTCACGTTGAGCGGATCTAATTGGGAATCCGGTTAGGTATACTGTACACATCGAAGGATCAAACTAAAACAGATTATAATTAAAATCTAAAATTATGTAGTCCTTAGGATATTCATTAATAAATTATTTTAAAATTTTTTTTTAAGAAAATGATAATTTTTTTTTAATTTATCATAAAATGTTTTTTAAAATGATTGATTAATACTCGTTAACTAGACCCAATTATGTATATATAATTTAATTTAATATTGTTTGCATATATTTTATATTTATACATACTAACATGTAACTTGTGCTTATGCATGAAAACATTCAACAATAATGATAATAACTAATGAGTTAGTCATCCCAATTTCCACATTGAGCAGTATAAATGGGATAGAAACAAACAAACCCAATCAAATTTATAAATTCTTAAGAGCCATTTAGAATCTTGTAATCCAAATTGACTTTTGAAACCAACAATACTCATACTAAAGCAATTAACAGCATTAAATGATTAGTAAAACTTTTTTTTTTTTTGAAGGATTAGTAAAACTAAATAGTAAATAGTCACCTCTTGTAGATGTTCCAAAGTTTTTATAAGGCCTTTTTTCAAAAAAAAATTAAAAAAAAAAAAAATCATTCATACGCCTCCTATGAACGTTGTAGTATATCGTCAATGAGAGAAAATGGTGGCCTTAGAGGTGCCTAAATCATGTTTCAATATTAAGAGTAGATTAAGGTTCTATTTGAATACTGCTTATTACTGAAAATTAAAAACACTGTAGCAAAATACATTTTTAAATGTGTGAATAGTGCTATGAGACCCAGTTTTAAATTACAATTTGTGTTTGGATGACTTTTATGAGTCTGTGAACAGTGCCATGGGATCCATATTTTTTCAGCAACACGCACAAACACTGGCCTTAAATGCTTCCCAAATACTAGTGTGTATTTAGATACCGCATATTTTGCTGAAATCAAAAAGCTTATTGTTGAAAACACTGTAATAAAATATTTTTTATTGCTCAAATTTATTGTTCACCTGCAATTTGTATTTGGCCAAAAAACGCAATTTAGGAAAATGCAATAAGCCTTACACAAACGCACCCTAATTATCAAAAGATGCTTTCCCAAGCTTAAAGTATCGATCCATTCACTTCCTTCACAATGTCTCATCAGGAATAATCTTTTGGTATAAAATGAATAGTGGTTGAATCAACCACAGTCCATGGAATTTAGTGTACTCACCAATACAGACATCATTTTCCTTAAATAGACCACACACAATTGAAAAAAAAAAAAAAAAAAAAACATTTCTCCTCTCATTTGTTGTATGCTTGTAGCAAGTCTTCACAAAGCCATCTATTGTATCTTCAACTACCACGTTAAGAACAATCATAAGAATCTCCTGATGAAGAGAAATATTACACATGGCAAGGTTGGCATTGATAATATAGGTAAACCTCTACCTTTTTATTTACAAGGAAAATTACAGCAATAAAGGGTTTAAAAAAAAGAAGAAGTGGAATCTACTATACAAAACTTTAACCATTTTCGCTCGTTTGTAGTGATTTGAAAAGTCTCATTCACAGCATGTTAGGAGTAAACTGAAACTAGCTATTCAGCCAGCTTAAGAAGTCCGAGACGAAAGCAACTTCATAGGGTGAATGGCAAAATTTGATCATTGAGATGGAAAATTAATAAAATAGTAGTGTATGAGAATGTGAAGCAATGGAGAGTAGGCTTGTTCTGAGAAATCCAATGGAAAGAGGAGAGGGCGGTGTGAGTATCAAATTGGTGGACGTTGACAGAGAAGACGGAGGAGACATGGGATGAGGGTATAGAATTGAGAGGAGGAGGTGAGGTTTCGCTTTTAAAGCCTTTTTCTTTGGACTCCTCAATTGTGGCAATGGTGTTAATACTTAATAGTTGTAGCAAAGGAAGCAGGAGAGCTAAGAATAAGGAAACATTTAAGAGAGAAGAGCTTGAGACTACTGAATCTACCAATAATAAAAGTGTGTTTGTGAGATGTTCTTACTTAGGTCAATAAGCATCATCATTGTAGTATGTCTTTTTTTTTTTTTTTCGTGTTAGGTGTTAATTTATCGTTTACTTTGGCACAAAAATTAAAAAATTTTAATAGGTCATGTGACACAAAATTAGAAATTCAATTTATAATTTAATTGGATTTTCACTCTGTTTTGGCTATATAATTTGATTTTGTTTACATATTTTATTTTTATCTCCAAAATACTTGTTTTCTATGAATTCTTTTATATTCTAGCATTTGCTCATCCATTAATGTAACTACGAATTCTTTTATATTCTAGCATTTGCTCATCCATTTTATTACATTAATGCTGGATCCACCTCATTATGGATGGAAAAAAAATACCTCTAACTTATCCTACCCCAACTTGCCCTGCCCTCACATTTTGCCAATATGCCTTGACCCAAAGCAGGGCTGAGTTAACCTTTTCCTAAACAACCTAAGGCCCCAGATGAAGAAAGTCCACTATTAACAAATAGAATATATTGTATCTTTTGTCTTATACAACATTTTTTTTTATATAAAAATTATCCTCTTTTTTAATGTTGTGGATTCTAATAATTTGTTACACTCTATTTGTAGTAATTTAAGAGTAAAAATTTTCAATCTCCCAAATGCATGAAAGTTGAACAAACTATTACTTTATCTATTTAAAAAAATTAGAATCGAGATTAATAGTTTTTTTATGCAAATTCATTACTGAAATCCATCGTTCATTATCAAAAGTTAAACAAATATTATTTAGTTAATATGTAAATATAAGAAAAGGCTCAATTCAAAGTTATTAACTTAGTTCCAAAAATGCATTAAATCGACCTTACCCTTAAAAAGGGATGGAACACTCCTAACCTAACCCTACCCCATTGTTATACCTAAATTGTGACATGTGCTAATGTGCGTCAACTTAAGTTGACATTTTAACATGTTTGAGTACAAATTGACATTTTTTTATGGGTCTAAAAAATCCTAATCATACCTGTTTTTATTATTAGAGATTAGACGAGAAATTGTACAAGGCATTCCCCTAATAGCACTTCAAACAGCGACGTCATTTTTTTTCTGTAGTACTAACTATAAAGGCGACTTTTATGTTTGTAGCATCGAAAGACTAGGAGATTAGATTAGATGTAACAAATGCTTTCGATAAGGCGCCATTATACATACATGTTGCATCGATAAGTGACCGCCGTGATAAGAAATACTTGGTGAATACTTTTTCACCCAAGGTTCACACTTCACACGACAGCACCCTATATATAGAGCTCTTGTACACAGCACAGCTCACTCTTTATTAATTGAAACCCCAAAAAGAAACAGAAACAGAAAGTCACACACAAATTCCTTAGGTTTTTTCTGCAAATTCTTTGGATTTCTCAGTCTCTCTGTTTTAGCGGGCGCAATGGTTTACATTACCTCTTGGGACGAGTTCGTCGAGCGATCCGTACAGTTATTCCGTGCCGATCCCGATTCTGTACGTTTTTTCTTTCCTTCTTCCTTCCACCTTCTGTTTGTTTCCCAAGAAAATTGTAGGAAAACCTGATAAACAACAGTATTATTCTATTTTTATGGATAAACTTTGTTGCAACTCTGCATAGTAAACCAACGCTTGGATTTTATTTTTAAAACGAAATAATATAATTTAGGGTTTGACTGATATAGTTAATCTAATTCTTTTTTGTAAAATTGGGGTATGTAGACGCGGTATGTGATGAAGTATCGGCACTGCGACGGTAAATTGGTTCTCAAGGTCACTGATAATCGAGAGGTTTGACTTCTTTCTTTTATTATTATTATTTATGTGTTATTTTAGATCAAATTCTTTGGAGTATCACTATTGTTTTAGCTTACTGTGATTCAAATAATATTTATATGTTTGGTTTTATTGTCCCCTTATGAGTGACTAAAAAACATATTATTTCTTGCAACAATTATTTAGTTATGATTTTTAGTTTCAATCTATGGCTTGCTTTCACTAGCAAAGATTGGAATTCTGTACGTGTTGAATCAAATACTAGATTTTAGGTCCAATTAGGGAATCTTGTTGTCTAGTTAGGGTGTAAAACAATTAGGGGTGCTTTGGGGGTTCAGTGGTGTCCAAAGCAACAAACAATGGGAGTGGAGTCTGATGCTTGATCTCAAATTCAACACCACGACTTAGGTTACCACGCGATTTGTGTGTGTTGATCTCAAATTCAACACTGTGACATAGGTTACTACACGATTTGTGTGTGTTTTTGAACTTCCTTTTTGAAGTAAAAAGGGTTAGACCAATAAAATATATCTAGAGAGAGGAATGGAGTTGAATTGGTGCTTGATAATTGTCACTGTCTAGTCAGGAGTCTCTTGAGTAGTGCTTTGTACTTGTTAGAGATTCAATACAGTTGGAGTTTAAGGCATGGAGATTGACTTGATAACTGATTCATGCAACAGAAGGGACTCTCTACAGATTCTCTTCTGACTAGATTAGAGAGTACTCTCTTCCCCCGCTTGAGTGAGAATGGAAGGCTTCAATGAATATATCATCTTCGGAATTTTAGAGCTAGTTATTACACTGGAATGTTACATTACTTTCATTTAATTCATGCAATATTTACTTATTAAAATAAAATGGGGCTAGTGTTCAATGGCATGATTTTATAGATCAGTTAGTTTAGAACCTTAAAGTCTTCCCTTTTCATCCAAGCATGGTAATTGTGAGAGTGAGTTAAAAATATTATCATAAGTTGGTTTAGATTTTAAATTCAATCCAATTAAGTGACAGAGGATAAACAGTATGATTGGTTTTTATTTGATCAGTGCAGCATTAATTTCAAGACTGCTTTGTAAATACTTGGTAATGTGATCAGTTACCAAAGAGTTGATGGGAAAAAGGACTATTGTTTGGATACAGTCATAATTGGTTTGTGTTGAGAAGGCTCAGCTGATTATCAGCTTGTGCTACGGAGAATAACATGGTGTTTGTACAATCAACCTATAGAGTTAGCTTTAGGGACAGTTAGTCTTTGTTATTTGGAGTTTTGTGCTCAAGGAATGTCAAACCTGAGTGATAGAATGGAAAAACATCCAAAAAACCGACCAGTTTCATAATTTTTTTTATTGGTGAGTTATAGATGCATCAGTTGAATTTTGAACCCAAGATCTCACCCTCCACATTGTTTTTACAAGGTGAGGAGGTGACATTTGAGCTAGAGCTTACTAGTATGCTCAAGTGGTAAACCTTGAATTAGTCATTCTCAAAATATCAGAATCCCTAACTAAGCTAATATTGAGACCTTTTAATCTGTTTCTCACAAAAAAATGTGATGTATGTTTGGTGGTTCTTTGCTAGTGTCCAATTTCATGTTTGTCTGCTATAATTTTCTTATTTGTACCTTGCTTGACAGTCTTCATGTTTAATGGTGTCAAAGTGCACAACTGTTTTTGCTTAGGAGCACAACTTTCTTAGAAGCTTAGAAGAATGATTGGATGAGTATATGTCAAGAAAATGCCAAGAGCCTTGTAGCTCAACTAGCACCTTCTATTGAATTATCAAAAAGAATATATGTCATGTTGATTTTTAGATGAAAGTCATTTAAAATATAAATAAATCCATCTATCCAAAAAAATAAATAAATAGGATGACATTAAAATGAGTTGTCCTTTTTAAAGTATCACCTTTGTTATTGAATATCTAGTTTAGAAAGCTTATCAACTCATGCGTCACTTGTTTATAACTTTGGACAACTGATCTATCACTAGGAAGCATGGACACTTCATTTGGCGCATTGTACCCTCCGTGTCATATTATAATTTTTTTGAAATTGCTTGTGTCGTAACTGTGTCCATGGTTCCTAGATCTATCATGTCTGGGTACTGATTTTTTAAGCAGGATAACATCTTGATAGCCGTCTGGGAATTGAGAGTAGATTTTGGGTTGGAATTTTTGTCCAATATATAGTGCTGGGAGGTTAGAGGACATCTTTCTTTCTCTTTTCTTGATGAATCTTGATAGCTATCTGGGAATTGAAATTTGGTTGTGGTTGTGAATTTTGTCCAATATATATGTTGGGAACTTTTCTGGGTTCTGAGGTGTCAGAAGAAAATAACCTGTGCTTGCTTATGTTGAAGCATATGCATCATAAACCTGGATTTAGTCGACTTAGTGCTAGATATTGGATTTGGAATGTTTTTGCACACATGATATAGTCCTGGATTTGAGGAGAACCTGTGTTTCACTCATATTGTTGAACATTCCTGTTATCAAAAATTTATCTTTTTATTTAGTAACCGGTTACTCATATGATGGGTTCTTTTGTTTTTTCACCAGTGTCTCAAGTTTAAGACAGACCAGGCACAGGATGCTAAGAAGATGGAGAAGCTTAACAACATATTCTTCACTTTGATGGCTCGGGGTCCTGAAGGTATTATCTTCTTCTTCTTCTTCTTCGTCCTTTTTTCAATAAACCTGACGGTATAATCTTAGTCTAAGCTCCTTTATGAAATTTATGGTACATTGGGGCATTCCATGGAAGTAACAGTTGAACACAAAAAATTTAGAAATGGAATTACAAAATAGATGTATCATTGTGAGTTATCAAAATGTTAACCAGTATATGT
Organism: Quercus suber; assembly: GCF_002906115.3. Lineage (NCBI taxonomy): Eukaryota > Viridiplantae > Streptophyta > Magnoliopsida > Fagales > Fagaceae > Quercus > Quercus suber. The sequence goes on along the minus strand of NW_027069696.1, from coordinate 7,997 downwards.
TTTATGACATTTAAATCTTTCCCTAATATTTTTTTGTAATAATTAACTCAAAGTAGAGAAACTGGTTTCAAATGCTCTGCAACATGCAATTGTTTACATATACAATTTTCCCCCATGGTATGTCCATGCACATGCTTGTAAAGTTCCATAATGTTCTGGAACAGTACAAACAGTTGAAGCAGCATCTGTTATTTTTAAACTGCAAATTAGTGCTCGTATGGATGACATTTTGAACGTGTTATTCTGGTTCCCCAGTATATCATTGATTTTGATTATGGTGTGTGATCGCAAGTTGTACTAACTAAAACCTGTTCTGCTTTCTCATTGTGCAGCGGATGTAGCAGAAGTTACTGGGAAGGAACAAATAGATGCACAGCCAACCAAGAAGGGAAGAGGAAGAAAACAATAAATTTGTTTGCTACTAGACATATAGGTTTTTCGACAAATTTTAGTTGATATCATGGATGATTTGCAAAATCTACTCTCCTGAAAATTTGTTAAAGCCATGGTAAATTGAATTTTTCCTGGGGGATTTTATAGATGCTTCTCTCCCCTAATGATTGTTTGATCATACAGGATTGTTGATACTTTTCACTTTGCGTATTCGGGTTCTTGTGCAGTCATTTAATTTCTTGTTTTAAGCTTTCTGAATCAATTGCCAGGTTTTGGTTGGCAACTTGGCATCAATTCGCTACCACTTGCCACCATGTCTAACATCTCTTCCAGCTGTTCTAGTTTCTTTTACTACGATTCATGCTTCTTCAATATGGTAGTTTCAACATGAATAAAATGTGCAATCTTTTTAAGCTTTCATTAATAAAGATATTTCTGATAATAAATGTTTTCCAGTTTTCCATTATTCAATATGTGGTGTACAAAAAATCTTATCAATATCCAAAAATCCAAAACTAAATTGGCATGGCTAGTGAATAAGATGTTTCAGATGGCCTGGCATTGGCAACTTGAACAGAACAAAGTAGGGTATCCCTCTCCCCTGTGTCAGTCTCTTGTGCTCCACTAGTTGTAAGAGGAACGTAATCTTGTTGGTGATGCCATTATTGGCAATAATGGGTTACGGAAAAAATTAGATGTATAGGCAAGTGTTTGTTTATGTAGTTCTCTGACCAATGGGCACACTTATTGAGATTTTGCTGTCCATGGTTGTAAAAGGTCTCGAACTCTGATGGAATCGATTTTGAGAGATTGCTAAAAGATTCACTTGTAGCCTTTCAAAGACGTTTGATTTTTAGTTTATTGCTTTACATGGGTAAAAAAGACTAGGACTCCAAAGACCCGGCTTGAAACATGAAATTTGCTCGGTCGAAGAACAGAACCTGTTGTTGGAGAACGATTCTTGGTCTTGCAAATGGGAGTGTTTTAAAACCATTGATATGCCAGGTATAAAGTGTACACTGGGGTGTTACCTGATAATTTCTTCTTTGTTTTTTTGGTAAAAGGGAACTTGCATTAACGACAGAGAACTGTCAGAGCTCAACATGCCCAATAAATCCACAGGCGGATCATGGTGCAAAACAAAACAACTATCCTGATGAGTTCCTAACCGAGCCAAGAAGTCAGCACATGAATTTGCTTCACGAAAACAGTGGCTGATCCGGACTTGGCCTATCTGTGACACCAAATTCCTGCAGTCAACAAGGGGAGGCATTGCACATAAATTAGCACATAAGTTACCTGATAATTTCATTTCCTAGTGCTAGTGCATTTTAATGTGTTTGATAGCGTGCATTTTTGGGTAGGTAAGAAAAAGTGGAAACATGGCCAGAATGACTGAAAGTTTTATATTTGGGCTTATGCGTCAGCTATCCACGTGATATGGATGATGAGGCATGCTTACCTGCTATACTTCTGCCAATGAGAATAGAGATAGAAAATAATTATAAAAAATTATTGAAATAACAAGGGCATCTTTATAGTAATCAGGCAAAGTGGAAGGAAAGATTATAAAGAAATAATCTTTGTGTGTGTTTAGTTAAAACTCGAAAAAAATCAGAACCATATTTGGACTAGCATATGGGATTTCTGCCAATTTGGTACACTAACATATATTCCTCTTGTATGGCGTGTAGCCATTTTAGATTGAACATAAAGTCATTGAATCCATCAAAATCCATGACTGCTAGACAAAAGCACTAGATTTTGGTGGGAGACGAGACAATTTTATTTATTTAAAAATCTCAAAGATTTCAGGGCAACTCTGTGTGAGCAGTGTAGATAAAGATAAAGGGCCCAAAACCAAACGTAAACATGTTTTACAATTGTTGTAGTCCTAAATAATAAATCATGGCCGTACCTCAAAAGCATGATATATATGTCTAAACAGATCCCGAAGCAGTTACTTTTGCTTTTCTTTTGCTTTATCAGGCCATTAAAAAGTAAAGTATTAATTCCATGTGCCATAAAAAGCTTGTGAATTCTACGCCCTTTTTATTTTTAGCTAAGAAAGATAACTGAAAAAGTGAAAACAAAAAGCTCTAGGAAAAATATTCTTCAAATGAAAAAGATAAAAAGAGAGAGAGAGAGAGAGAGAGAGAGAGAGAGATGGAGAGAATGTTTTATAGTGGGCAAACGAGAGCAAGGACAAAGTGCATTGTCTTCTTTATGAATGTGCGGTACGTTCCGAGGCATGGGTGGGGTTACCAGGTGCAGGGAGCTCCCTCTCGATCTTGGCATCAAGTGCTGCACCATATTCTCTTTTAAGTTTAAGAGTGTGTTTAGAGTTTATTTTAGTATTTAATTTATTTTTACTATTATTTATAAATTTTATTATATTTTTTAGTATTATTTATAAATTTTATTGTTTTATTTTAACTAATTTTTATTTTTATTTACAATATTATTAATAAAAAATTTTCAATTTTAACAAAATAAACAAATCCTAAAAAGACTCGAGAGTTTAATTTTTGATTTCCTTTGCCGTTGTAGACACTCGTCTGTGACTATTGACTATGACTATGACTATGGACATGTGAGCTGGAGGGTTTAATTACTTATTAATTCCTTAATCCGGCAAGAAGGGTGAAAATCAGGGCAAAAAAGTGAAAAATAAAGCTCAACTATACACTTTTGGAGATTCCTCAAGAAAAAAAAGGAATACAAAGAGGAAGGAAAAATATGATTGATTTGAAAAAAAGAAAAGAAAAGAAAAGAGAGCATTGGTTTTAAAACTAAAAGAATAGAGTAGTGAACAGAATATGCCACCCCATCCATCCCTATGCTATGGAGGTAGCTAGCTAGCTTCAACGTAACGTTAGACAATCCAGTGTGTTCCTGCTCAAAATGATATATTTCTGATCAATTTAAATGTGCAGACATATATAGCCTTTTTAAAAACAAAAGAAGGAATAAATAAAGCTGCCATGTCAATGTGTGTAGTAGTGAATTCTTTTTATTTTAGAATAAGGATGTGTATAACCTGCGCTGGAAAAAAAGAATAAACTCCAATAAAGTTATCCTTTATTTCATATGGACAAACCAAATAGTTCTCAATTAATTAATTTGGACTTTATTGTGTCATTGAAATCTTGCATCTGTGTACAAACTGATATCTCTTCTCCTTCACAACCCTACTATTACTTTTCGAATAATACAAGCACACATAATTATGTAATGCATATATGTACCTTACTGCTGAAAATTATGTGTTTTTTTTTTCTTTTTTTTTTTTTGGCTTTATTCATCCTAATGAGAAATATAATGATGTATCTATGATACAAAATATTTCTTATAACAATTATATTAACTCGTCCATGTAACAACTGATCAATAACTGAATGTCATATAATTTAATTTTATGTCATTTTTGTCATAATTTGACCCACTAACTTTTTACATGATATTCACTCATTAAGTTTTTATATAAGTTTATCAAAAAAAAAAGTTTTTATATAAATTTTTTTTTTGATATTATTGTTAAAAAAAAAAAAAAAAAGATACTTTCACTATGCTTAGGCATCATATATTGGTTTATGGAATATTTGTGGCCTAAAATCCTTATCCTAGATTGTATAGTATGTTGGAGAAATTATCAATAAAATAATTTTTTATTACAATAAAAATATAAATACAAACGAAAAATTTCAGATTGAGGCACGGAAATCTCGCTTTCTTTAAGGAGATTCAAGCCATCTGTGGTTGGCAAAGCCTAGAAACCGATGCAGCAGAAATTCACTTCTAATTTGTCCCTTCTAGAATATAACAGCCTAACAATTAGTTGTGTAGCTTGGACCAACTCTGCATAAATGGTTGAGCTCGAAGTTCCACCAAAAGAAACACTATTCTTAGCCCGAAATCTCTCAAGTATTTAGGAGTATTATTGAATTCACTCTCTCACACAATACTTTTTGCTTTAACTATTTATCTTCATTCACTCTTGATATCAATTTAGTCTGTAGCATAGGCATATATATAATCTTCCAATCCTTCTTATAAACTACATGTTATTTATTAGTTTAGATAACTCTTCTAAATTTATTTAATTTAACTTACATACAAGTTAACTCTTTCTTTAACAAATTCTACTATAACTCATCTTTTTATTAATCTTCAATTAATTTAAGTTTTAACGTACTTTAATTTAAAATGCACTAACATAGTAAAATGTACAATGATTTGTTTTTTCAGTATAATAGAAGGAAAAAAAAATTTGAAATTGCAACGTCCAATCGAAATACCACAAATTCTACATGACTGAGACAAGAGGCATTCAATAATCCAGATGGAGAAACAGTACATATTGAAAACATTTTGGGTGGCATGTGGAGACAATGGTTATCGGTTAACAACATATAGCCCTGTCTGCATTTTTCTTCCCCAACAATAAACATGATATAATTTACAGAGAGGTCAATGCACATGCTAAAAATGTTGGAACAACTTTGTCAATGAGTTCGGTAAGTGCTTTTGACACAAAGAAAGATTAACCAACTTGAGCCATTCGAATAAGAACCAAAAAAAAAAAAAAAAAAAGATCTATCCAGTATCTACGTACTATATATAAAAGATCCTTGACCTTTGGATCTTTTCTTTTTTTGATAGGGACCTTTGGATCTTAATCCAACAGCTCCAATTAATTAATAAATCAGCTCAGTGCTAATCATGGACAACTGTCTTGGGTCCGTGTCCTAAATACTAAGCTCCATATATATATATATATATATATATAATAGAATTTGATAAAGTTGTGAATAGTAGCTAGACAAGTTTGGTAAAGAGGCATGATCTTTGTCACCTCGACAATGTAAGAAATTTTGGCTTCTTTACTAGCTATTGATGTTGAAATTTCTGCATTAATATAGGTGTGACATATATATGGATTATTGTTTCAAAGAACATTAATCCAAACTTTGACCAATAGTCAAATTTTACCGTCCAGGAAAAGGTCCCTGATTTGTCTTTTCCTTTGTGCCATATTTTTAATATATAGCATGCATGCTCATAGTTCATAGAACCTACCTTGTCTCGTAGAAGAATAGGTATGGGATAGTCTTTTAGAGAAATTAAGAAAGGACAATACCTCAGTTTATTAATTATGACTTTCAACAACAAACTAACGGTTTCTTTTGCTATTATGCCATTCAATTATCGCTTTGAAATTGCACAATATCAGTATTAGTTTAATTTAACATATCATTTTGATCCTTTTGCATAATATCAGGAGGCTTTATAAAGAAATACCAGATTTATTATTTTAATATTAACAAACCCAAACAAGACTGTTGATTTTTTTGACAAATACAGAAAAGCATAGTTTAATTAAATATGTCCAGTTTTTTAATGTTAAGTTCTTTAGAATAAACAACAAATTTTCCATCAATTTACACTTTTATTTATAATCTTTCAAATCATTTTCTTTTAAACTACTGTATAAACAAGTAACAAAAATATCAATTCAAGAGTCCTATTACTTTAAGTAATTTTAATATATAAAAAATCATCCAATTCTATATTTAGATTAATTTTTTACAATATATATATATATATATTTGAGATAAAATATAGAAAAATATTATTAATTTTAATATTTGATATACTTGCATACTTATGCTTAAATTGAATACAAGCTTATTTTATCAAGTAAAGTTAATGAATGCTTTAAGGGTATTGATTTTAAAAAAAATTAGAAACTCTTTCTTTTAACAATTTTTTTATTTCCTATAAAAGTGGTATAAAAACTTTCTTAAAATGATTTATTTTCTAAGGGCATCTGTTAACTGAACCCCATTTTTATACAATTTTTCATTTTTAAATGTATTATTTAACCAAGTTCGAATCATGATCCAATAACTCAACTAATGAACCATACATTAAAGTGAGACACTTATAAGTTAATGATTTGTTGTTTGGTATGATTTTGATAACTATATTGGTAGCAAATTCGTATAATATAGTTGCATTTTTTGCAGGACATAGTTTAATTACAAAATTGGTTATAACCTTAGGTTACAACCTTACTCAATAAAATAAACATTACTACATATTTTGAAAATCTAATGTTCTTTACGCTTTTGATACATATGTCAAATTTTGTGTCAATTGAATATTATTTACTATATGATCTATAAGTTTATTTTCTATGCATAATTTTAAACTACAAAAAAATTGCAATTTAAAAAATTTATTGATGATATAACTATTTGTGGGGATAAAAGCCCACATTTATATATTAGGCCTTGAGCCATATTTGAAGATAGGGAACATCCGAGGAGGAGTAAATAATTGGAAAAAGCCCCAGACTGGAGAACCACGCAAGGAAATAGTAGAGGAATATAGTCCGAGGAGTGTATCCTCCTCGGATATGAGGAATATCGGTCAAGTAAGTACCTGGGTGGTTTAGGTGAGCTTCCTGGTAGTTCCCAGTGATAAGGATGAATTTCAGGCACTTATAAAGATGATAAGAATAAAGAAATATCTAAAGAAAAAGCTGCTACCATCGCTTTAAATGCACTGTAACAACTTTTTTGGTCGCATTTATGTGGAAAAGACCCCTGAACAGTGCAGTCTCAACTGCCACCACTCATGGAGAACTAATGAAGATACCTGATGGGACATATACTCAAGTGAATGCCTAGATAAAGAACAGGTGAACGATCAAGATAGTCTGAAAGAAAACTATATAAATGTAAGAGATCTCTCATGAGAGGGGGATCGGAAAATCAAGGAAGAGAAAAAGAAGGAAGATTTACTGTAACTCTAAGAATTGTATTAGTTTTTAATCTCCGCAGACATCAATTTATTCAAGTTTGCAATTTGTTTTCGCACTTGTTCATCTTTTAAAATATTGATTAACTGTTGTTTAGTTCACAAACTGCCCAGTTCTTTCACCCACTTTCTACAAATTTATTGTATTGGGTTTACATCTCATATCTTTTGGGCTTGAGCTACAAATCTTGGCCCTACACTATTAATCTTTAATTTTCTAGAAATTTTTCAAGTATGGAGAATAGAATAAGAAAATGTCATCCAATGATGGATTTGTCAAAATTCTCCTATAATAAAAAGATATTGAGTAAAGTTGTAACCTAAGACTACAACTAAACCCTATTTACTCTTGTAAAATCAATTTTACCATATTTACTCTTTAAAACACCCCCCTAAAAAAAAAAAAAAAAAAAAAACACTAATCAATTGTGCTTTGTTTATATAATAAATAGTTGGACTCTACATCACGGTTCCGATTAATGCAATTAAGGAATCGAATTCTACTTTATAAATCTAGTTTAATATGATATCAAACTATACATACAGTTTCAAAAAAAAAAACTATACATACAGTACTATATATAGTGTTTCATGATAATCTTGAGACAAAAGTGAAGTTAAGAAAGCACCAAATCTATTATGATATTGGATATAAGAGATAGCATCAAATTGAGAATCATGTTAAAAAGAAAAGCACAAAATTTTATAGAAGTCAAATTAATTTATTAACACGCATATATTCATTAGCATTTATATAAAACTGTTATTTTTTTTTTGAA
>NW_027069695.1:1017784-1025297 GCF_002906115.3 Quercus suber | reverse complement strand
TTAAAACATTAGTTATGTTAAGAAAATTATATAATATTTTAGGAGTACAATAATAATGTACTTTTTTATATAAAATGTGAGTTTCATTATTTGAAGGAAGGAATACGCTATTAATTATTATACTCGGTAATGCACGTTTAATTGATATAAGTACAAGTGAGTTAGTAAAATTGTTAAATGTTTCTTTTGTTGATGCTAACCAATGTACTAGGACAAAATTGGCATTTGCCCTTTTCAGGCAAAAAAAGCAGCATTTTGCCCTATTTCCCAAACTAATTAGGGAAATGCCCCTCTTTTAAAACTCAATTTTCTCAAATCGAGTTAAGCCCTATAGTGGCGTTTTAAAGAGTCTATAGTGACGTTTTAAGGAGCCTATAGTGGCGTTTTAGAACTCGAGCTCCATAAACTCAAGTTATAGGTAAAAAAAAAATATAAAAAACTTGTATGGAACTCGAGTTCATGGAGCTCGAGAGTTCATGGAGCTCGAGTTCCAAAATGCCACTATAGGTCATTAAAATGTCATTATAGGCTCCTTAAAATGCCACTACAGGGCTCCAATTTTTTTTTTTTTTAAACTCGATTTTGAGAAAATCAAGTGTCAAAAGGGGGCATTTCCCTAATTAGTTTGAGAAATAGAGAAAAATACTGCTTTTTTTGCCCAAAAGGGCATAGGCCAATTTTGTCCCAATGTACAAACCCACTGGCTAAGCTCGATGCCTCTCAATGTACTAATTATTTGGTAACCCACTATCTATGATGGGAATTTGCTGGCCTTTGATAATGCCGAGCTCTTTTGTAACTATATGATTATTATCTCATATATCATAATGGCGTTGTTATTAAAAAAAAAAAAATTGCTACAACATTGCAAGGAAAGCACTATGTTTGTTGTAAGATTAAAAAATCTGGAACCTAGTAATTTTTTATTTGCAATTGGTCTTCACAAAAGAAACATCCGTTTAAAGATTGCATCCCAAAGTTTCAAAAATGGCATGGACATAAAAATATACTATTAAGCATATATTATAATAATAAATCATTCATCAAAGAAATATAATGATAAATTATAGTAAAAAGAGAAAAAAAAGCATAAATACAATAATAAATTTTTATTACTGAAAAAATATGAAATGTGCTTAGGTTTTTGATATAGTATACCCATTTAAAGTTAACAACTTTATGGGTTTTTTTTTTTTTAATAATAAAAAATAAATAAATAAAAAGTTAACAACTTTATGTGTTGGGCTCGAATATATATTTTTCTAAAAATGTATTGGGCTCCACTTAATAAGGAGAAACTTGAGCCCATACTGATCTTTTTGTCAGACTCGGGCTACATTTCTTTGTAACTATAAAAATAAATTGGTAGCCATGTTTTTTGTTTGGGCCGATGTCGAACTATAAACAAGGCTAACCACCAACAAATAACACAAAAAATGCTCAACTACACAAACAGTAGCATGGCCCTACAAGAATGACTGTTTTAGCAATGGAAAAAGATAACAAATCTAGATTTAGAGTAGCCATTCAATGATTGTGGCTCAAATTCATCAAAGAAAAATTAAGACTGTACCCACGTTGATTCCGTGACTGAGGGCGTGTTTGGTATGCAAACTCTGCGGGCCTAGAAAAATTTGGGTTCACACGGATCTTTTTGTTAGACGCCGGCTTCATTTCTTTGTAACTATAAAGATTGTGACCCGCATTGTCTCTCTAATTGACTATTCGATAGAAGAAAATGTTGTTAGCTTATGTAAGAGGCTTGTCCTTTTTTAAAGATGCAAGGGACCACGCGCTTTCTCTTTTATAGACAAGAATAAGTGTAGAGTGGTTCGCATTTGGCCTTACCCCTTTTGAATACTGATTAACCAGACTTTCACTCCTGCTGTATCATCCAAAGGAGTTGTTATTCTTATGTGGTTTGATGCTTCTACATAAGTAAAAGATCTTACAATCTAAGTTTCTTTTATTATTCCATCTAATTCCTTATTCCTGTCATCTTATTTCGTATGTGTCAATACTCATGCTGCTAAAATCTCAAACCCAAATTGTTCTTAATTCAAGAGCTCTTGTTTTGCTCCACATTCTTGTCTGGTCATTGCCAGATACACTTACCATGAGTTCTGGTACCCCGAGCGATATCACTTGCTTGAAATCTATTAGAGATTCCTTGGAAGATCCTCTCAATCACATAGCCACTTCTTGGACCTTCAACAACCTCACAGAAAGTCCTATCTGTGGATATGATGGGGTCAGTTGTACAACTGAGAATAGGGTTCGAGGTGTACAACTGGCCAACATGGGGCTCAAGGGCAAGTTCCCTAGGGGCCTTGTGGACTGCAGCGCACTTATAATCTTAGACCTTACAGGCAATGGAATTTCAGGATCAATCCCACCTGATATCAGTGAAATACTGCCGGCTGTAGAAGTGCTCAAACTCTCAAACAATAACCTGTCTGGAGAAATCCCATCGAGTATGGGTAATTGCTCTAATCTGAAGGTTCTCATACTCGACAACAACAGGCTAACGGGTCAAATACCTCAGCAACTCAACCAGCTCATCCATCTAGAAGCCTTTAGTGTTGCTAATAATTTGTTGTCGGGGCCAGTGCCAGACTTTGTCAGCGTCACTACAATCAAGCCTGAGAGCTATGTAAATAATAGTGGACTATGTGGAGGGCCTTTGGAATATTGCCGTAAAAAGCATAGTTGGAGCTTTGAAATTTCTTTCAGGAGTGGGTTTGTAGTTGGTTTTGTGGTTTTTGCCTTTTCATATACAGCTTTTTTTACCTACTATTTTAATCTGTGTGTGGGATCAAACAAGAGGAATAAGATAATGCCAACAAATACTACAGAACTGACAGCGACCAGGACGAACATCGCTGAAAAAGTTGATCAAGTTACCCAATTGATGAAGGTACTTTTCCTCACTCTATTAAAAGTGCTAGGGGCAAGTACATATATAATAAGGAAGAGTGCAAAGTTACATGAGATATTGATTGTAAAGAAAAATCAGCTTTTTGAGAAATTAGTTGAAATGATAGTTTCTTACAATGATTCGTGATTGGTGTATTGCTTTGTTATTTGTTGTAGGTCAAATAATTGTTATATATACATCGCATGCATTTAGTCTATTCCACGAATTTGTTAACATTGTTAGTGATATATGACATTATTTCTTTGAAGTAAAATTTCAAATGCTTAAAAAATGTTACTAAAGCAAAAATTATCTCATGACACGTGAACAGAACTAAAAATACATTACAAATATGTTCAATTTAAATTTAATATTTTATATATACTACTTTTTTTTTATTGCATATAGGTTTTTATATAAAACTGTTAATTACTTATGAGTTATGACAGATTTAATTTTATGTAAAAGAAATGAGTATATAAATTTATGATTTTATAACCTGTAAAAAAATTGATTAATAATTTTTCTATAAATTTTAGTTAGTTTCCTCACAAAATATAAAAATTAAGCTCACCTTTTTCAAGCAAAATAGCAAAAGAATAGTTAACAACATATGAACGTGTATGTGTGTGTTGTATATATTGCTATATACAAAATATGTAATATATAATATTTGAAAGTGGAGAGAATTCAATTAAAGATTTTATGTGAATCCTTAAAGAGCCGTTGTAGGAAGCACTACAAAAAACGCGTGGCAGGGCTGCGTTTTGGAGCTGCGTTTTTAAAAAACGCAGCTCCAGGGTACTGTTTAAGCTGCGTTTTTTAAAAACGCAGCTCCAGTACTGGACTTATAGCTGCTTTTAATAAATGCGGCTATAGACTGAGTCTAAAGCTGCGTTTTTTGGTGTTCAGGCTGCGTTTATCTTCGTAGGACTAAAGCTGCGTTTTAATAAACGCAGCTCTAGACCCATCTGACGATTTATTTATTTATTTATTTTTAATATATCCTAAAGCTGCGTTTAATAAAGACCTGTAGCTGCGTTTTCTACAAAACACAGCCATAGGCCAGTTTGGGCTGCGTTTTAAAATGCAGGTATAGGGTACGGACCTATAGCTGCGCTTTATAGAAAACGCAGCTATAGGTCCAACCTATAACAGCATTTTAAGCGCAGCCTAAACTGGGGATATAGCCGCGTTTTGTAGAAAACGCAGCTATAGGTCTTGTATCTATTTTCGTGAAAAAATGCAGCTAGAGGGTGTTAAAAACGCAGCTCTAGACCGGGTTTAAGTTGCGTTTTTGAAAACGCAGCTCTAGGTAATTTTTTTTTTTAAAATTTTTTTTCTTCCAAGACATCCTTACCTAAATCAAAACCTGTAATTCATCAAAACCTGTAATTCCTGCCCAGAACAAGACCTACACTCAGATGCAATCAATTGGAACCAACAATTTGCCAGCAAACAAAAAATATTCATTGCCTAAAGATTAATTACATAAACAAATATTTACAAACAAGTTCCCAACAATAGTCTACACCATCACAAAATCTCAAACCTTTCAAGCATTTTTTACATCACAAAAATTGTCAACAAGCTAGCATATATCATGATTCTTCAGCAGCCAGTTTCCAGCAAGCATCATCATACAGCCAATTACCTGTGACAATGCGAACACTAGAAATAAGCTAACGTTTTAAGCTAAAACAAACAGAATCTAAACAAATAACCAAGTATTTTGCTCAGTCAGTCTATTAACAAGGTCAGCATCCCTTACACATTTAGAGTCATTATCATATATGAGGCTTACACATAGTCTTTTTGCTTGTATTCATTTAAAACCATGGCATCTTATAACAAGATTGAGAGTAGACATAGTTCACTAGCTGCACTTTTGAAGGTTTAAATCTTTCCAAACTCTATACAGTATCATAGATTCCACTCTCTTCAAATTCATACATACACATACATTTACATAATCCATATTAACTACTGTTTTATAAAATATAACAACAAATGTTATAATTTCCTAGATGGAAAGCTACCTTCCAATAAGGTCCCTTCATATTCAAGCTCACTAGTCATCAAATTTCAATTCTTTCAAGTTTCAACAATAAAATGCGAACAATGCTTCATGTCCAGTATACCATGTTCTAATTAACCGCAATGCTATTATTATCCTCCCTTAAAAAATTAAATATATAATGTAAATTTTGTAAGGAAATATTAGCCAGGTCGTGCAAGTGTAAAAAGGCATGGTTGAAATTTTCTAATTTGTTTTTGTCTTATAGTACATCTACTTCCGTAACTTCTTGCTTCATATATACTAATGTAGGACCTTCAAATTGGAATAAAACCAACAAAGGCAGGAATATATCTAATTTTTATTTTGATTTTTTTCCCAATATAGTTATATATGTTATAAGGAATAGTTTTACCAGAGGATTCATAGTTTCATTCCCATGGAGAGTCCCAATCAAGCACTGCCACCCTGAATATATTAAAGAGATTATATTAATATCATATAACAATGCATTGCAAAAAGTAGTGTTTTGCTAAATACACCTTCAATTTGATACCTGAGACATATTTGAATCACGTGCACCTTGGCTAATTTGGGCAAACATTGCATTCATGCGCGTCATCACTTCGGCCATTTGGGCTTGGTGCCTTGCTTCCATTTGGGAGAGTTGCTCTTGGTGCCTTGCTTCTGATTCTTGGTGCCTTGCTTCTGACTGTGACAGTTGTTCTTGCACTTGGGCTAGTTGCTCAGTTAGTCTAGAGGAGTTGTTCTCCAACTCCAAAATCCTTTCTGTTGTTCTGCTTGGCACCGATGGAGTCATATTAAACTCTGAAGCATTTGTGGCACTTCTTCCCGATGGAGTGATTCCAAGTCCCACCCCCCGTACACGTCCAGGGCGCTCTGGACCAAAGACCCTCGCATATGCATCGTCTTTGGACCAGAGAACCCCACTACCAGGCTCTCCTTGTAGTCGCACACCCTGGCTCAACAGTTCTTCCATCCTACTCTGTACGTTTTCCCACAACAACCAAATAACATATTACACACCATAAACAATACAAACACAAAATACACTAAAAGGAAGTTTCAAATTGTGCTTACTATGTTCTCTTGCGCACGAGGAGTAACAGCAGTCCCATCTCTCCTCCGGTATACTTTTAGATACACGTCTGCGCGCTCGACTGGAGCACCATTAGCTTTCGCCTACATGATGAACAAAAGGTCATACAAATCACACAATTGCTCTCAGATTTGTCCTGTTGTTTATCATTTGCATTGACTTAGGTGTTCATGACTTCAAAGTTTATATCTTGGCTTTAACAACAAAGTAAAAGAGTATTTTTAACATTTAGTGTGATTCAGAAGCATAAAATCAGCTTATGTGATACACGAATATAGTAGCACTCGGAATGCATTTCTTACCATGTCATCAGCTATTTGTGCAAAACTTTGAGCCCCAGACGTTGCTATCTCCTTTTGTTTCCCTCGACTGGCCTTGTTCTTGTCACTTAATGTCTGCAACCACATTACCGTCAAAGTATCTGAAAACTAAACATCTCTTGACTAAGGTATTTTACTACTTACTGTAACTTTTTGTCTCTTTTGTGCTTGTCATTGTGCATTCAGTGTTAAAATAGGAGTTGCTAAAATTCAGTTTTGCAGCATGTGCGACCTGAATATACTCGTTCATTGTTTGCTATTAGTTTACCTAAATTGGTTATGCCCATTTTTGTGGATGGTTTATTGGTGTGATTTGTGTTTGCTATTAGTTTACCTAAACATGGCCAACATGATCTCATTGACTAATTTATGACTAAAATGAGATAGACGAATAAATTAGCAATACCACAGTTTTCTCATGAAACCAGTAGTTAACCATCTCCTTCCACTGGTCCTCCATTACCCTCGGCGGTGTCCTCTTGGCCAATACTTCTTCCTTTGTCATCCCTTCTTTAATGTGATCCTTCTTCAACTTACTCCTCCGATTTCTCCTGAGGACCCCGAGTATATGCATTGCCCATCCCATTTGATTGGGTGGTTTAACAATATTGGACGGAATGAGATACCGTTTCTGAAATGCAAAAGTAGAGTTAGCAAAACACAAGAATGGACCCTACTAAATATGACATTTAATTACGACAATAGCTGTAAATGACTGTTACTTATACTTTATTTTCATATTACCTTAATCTCCACCCAACAATCCTCTTTAACTTTTTCTCGGACATTTGGCCACCCAGCAGGGACAAGTGGGCATAATAACCCATTGTGCAAAAGAGAAACAGAGGAAACTGATCTGTTTTCTCTTCTCTCAACTCATGTGGCTGGATTGAATTGCTATATTACTCTCTAATCAACCACCCAAAGCTAAAGACAACTGGAGGACAACCCCAACTGATTCCACCAACTTGGCTAATTCATGCCTCTCATATAAATAATGCAACAGTTATCACCAACCAACAAAATAATGGAACCTTGTTATTGGACTTGTATAGTTGTAGGGACAGGAGCGATTAATTAGCACATGGAGACACCCTCTTCTAGCTGGTTTTTGTAAAATATATATATATATATATATA